>NW_015167586.1:342096-370360 GCF_001447785.1 Gekko japonicus | reverse complement strand
GCTGAATGAGGGCCGGAAGTGGGGCAGCCGGAAGCGGGGGGCGGGGCTTCATCATGTGCCCCGCCCCCTGTACCTCACCCGGGGGAACTGCAATCCCCCGCGTTCCCCCCCGAAATGACCTCTGATTGCGCTTATGAATTTTGCCACTGAAAGGGTGACACGATCATTGGTATCCGATAGTAGCCATGACACCTGGGCTCGCACATTTAGCAGTTCCATATCTTTAAGTAAAGGGGTGACTAAATTAGCCTTCAACTTATCAAATATAGGGAGAGCCAGTTTGGTGTAGTGGTTAAGTGCGCGGACTCTAATCTGGGAGAACCAGGTTTGATTCCCCACTCCTCCACTTGCACCTGGCTGGATGACCTTGGGCAAGCCATAGCTCTGATAACAGCTGTCCTTGAAAAAGAGCCGTTTCTGTCAAGAGCTCTCTCAGCCCCACCTACCTCACAGGCAGTGTTCCCTCTAAGCTGAGTTAGTGTGAGCTAGCCCACAGTTTTTTAGCCTCCGGCTCACACATTTTTGTCTTAGCTCAGGAAGGATGGCTCCAGAGCAAACTAAGTTATTCAGTAGCCAATTCACCTGCCAATTCACAAGCCATAGTTCTGATAAGAGCTGTTCTTGAAAAAAAGAGCAGTTTCTGTCAGAGCTCTCTCAGCCCCACCTACCTCACAGGGTGTCTGTTGTGGGGAGGGGAAGGGACAGGAGTTTGTAAGCCGCTCTGAGACTCCTTTGGGTAGTGAATGGCAGGGTATAAATCCAATCTCTTCTCTTCTTCTTTTTCCATAACCACATGTTCAATAGTTTTGATTGTATGATATGAACATCTGCATGTTCTATTAGAGTATGAAGTACTTTATTATGTCTGCCCTCCAAAACTGCTGAGGGAAGAACATTCAGTCTTGCCAAAGTAAAAGCTCTTCTTAGTTTTGGGACTGTCAATTGATAAAAATATTTTGGCAGTTGCATCGGGAGGGCAATTCCCAAATGAAGCGTCGAACATACCCTGTGTGCCCTAATAGACGTAACATCCAATTTCCTTGTAGATTTTTTAATTTGCCTTCTAATGTCTTTAGTTTCTGTATTTTTAATCATATCATTTGTTATTTCTAGGCATTTCATTTTCTTTTCCAATAGTTGATCCCATTGGCTGTTATGTGTATCTGCCTGGATAAGCCCAAGTAGAGTAGATCCTCCCTCAGATTTAAAAACCTTTACTTTAAAGAAAAATGCTTTAATCCAAGCCCTCACTTCCATCGATAATTCGCCTAGTTCCGCTCTCAGTGCTACGCCCGAGACACATCTAGGAGTAGCCAATAAGCGTCGGAAAAAGTCATACTGGATGGAATCCATTTTTTCAGAAGCGGCCTGAATCCAAATTTCCACACCAGACAGGAATTGATTTAGAACCTTAGCATTAAATACCTTTAAGGTTGAGGGGACAGATTGGCCTCATGATGAGTATTTTACAATTGTCTTCCCTACTCTCAAAACTGTGTTCAAATACTTTCCGTAGAGTGTTAGATATTAAGAGTGTCTGATCTGCCAACACTTCCAGGTCTATTTGTTGTTTCTTCCATTTTTTGTTTTTTTCCAGAAGTTCATCTATAATAGCAATGTAAGTAGGAGATTCTAAAGGAGGATCTGAAGAAATATTCAAGGGACTTGGGGGAGGGGGCATATCTTTGTCCCTAGGAGAAAGAGATCTATTAGAATCTTTTGTGACAAGAAAATTCTCCATCTTGCTCTGCTTAAAAAGGTAAAGGTTCCCTTGCTCGAAAGCCAGTTGAATCCGACTCTAGGGTTACGGTGCTCATCTCCGTTTCAAAGCCGAAGAGCCAGCACTGTCCAAAGACGTTTCCGTGGTCATGTGGCTAGCATGACCAGGGGTCATTTGGGGGGGACGCGGGGGGGACGCCATCCCCCCGGGCGAGGTGTGGGAGGGCGGGGCCTGGAGCTCCCTGCTGGTGCCCGCTGGAGGTCGCCGCCGGCTGTGGGGAGGAGGCGGGGCGCGCTGCGTTGGGTGCGGACGAGCGAGCAGGTTTCCCAGCCACCTCCCGGCTTTGCCTTTCCCGTCACGCTCGGTGCAGCAAGCGGGCGGCTGAGCGTGGGGGAGGGCGTGGGAGATCCCCTGCCTCCACCTTAGGAATGGGAACCCCAGTGATGTCAGGGGGCGTGGCCTTATGACACACTTCCGGTGATGTCAGGGGGTGTGGCATATGCTAATGAGTTATGCTAATGAGTCCCCCTAGCTCTTTTTCTACGAAATGACCCCTGAGCATGACTAAACACCAAGGCGCACGGAACGCTGTTACCTTCCCACCGAAGTGGTACCTATATGTCTACTTGCAGTTTCTTGCTTTCGAACTGCTAGGTTGGCAGGAGCTGGAACTAGAGATGGGAGCTCACTCCATCATGCGGCACCCGGGTCTCGAACTGCTGAACTACTGACCTTCCACATCAAGCGGGTGCACCCTTTTCCTTCTCATTTTCATATGACACTACACTACTAGATAGATAGCAAAAATATATTTAAAATCAGATCAATAAAATCAGTAAAATCAGTAAAGTATCTTTAATATCTAGCTAAAATCAGATTAAACTACTAAATTCCCACTACTTAGTTTATTATGCTAAAACACAAATCTGTTTAAATTAGATTAAAACCTAAAAGAACAGTAAAACCCTAAAAGCCTCAACTGGAATGGCCTTAAAAGGGTTGTCAGGGTTAAGGCAGTAATGGACCTTTAAAAAGAAAGAGAGAGAGAGAGAGAGAGAGAAAGAAAAGAAAAAAAAACATGGGGGGGGGGGGTAAATTCTTCCCAGTTTCCCTTTCCCTTTGGTTTCCCTCTTCTCCAGGCTACTCAAGTTTCTCTGAGCACTACGGTGCCTTCACCCTGCCCCACCCTGTCGTAGTCTACCAAGGGGAGGGTAACGGAGGGGAGAATATTTCTATAACAGCTTCTAGACCAAAAACAGTGTAAAAGTCTAAAAAGTCTAGAAGACAAGACCTCCAGGAGCTAACAGTAGCTGCACTGTAAAAGAAGAAAGAAAACCTCCTCCACACTCTTTGTAATATACATTATAAATTTGCCTAGATAAGAATGGCGAGGGAACTCTCGCTAACAGAAAGAAATCCTCCCTCTCTATGTTAACAAAACAAGATAAAAAAGCAGACTGCTTCAGTGGGAGACTAAAATCAGTTAAAACCAATTAAAATCATTAAAAAAATCATTAAAAACACTTATCTGACAGCCAAAAAGCGTCTAGTTGCGTTGGGCTGGAAACTGGAAGTCCAGCTGCTCGATTTGAGTCCAGTAGAACCTTGGAGACCAGTCTGACGAAGGGAGCTTGTTCGTCTCCAAGGTGCTACTGAACTCGAATGTCGCTGTTCTACTGCAGAGCAACACCGCTACCCTCTGAACCTTTCTCCGGGCATTACTGTGTCCTTTGCTTCTTTTGACACATTCCTTTCTCTACTCTACACAGTTTGGTGTAGTGGTGAAGTGCCCGGACTCTAATCTGGGAGAGCCGAGTTTGATTCCCCACTCCTCCACTTGCACCTGGCTGGATGACCCTGGGCAAGCCGTAGATCTGACAAGAGCTGTCCTTAAAAAAGAGCCGTTTCTGTCAAGAGCTCTCTCAGCCCCACCGACCTCACAGGCAATGTTCCCTCTAAGCTGAGTTAGTATGAGCTAGCTCACAGTTTTTTAGCCTCCGGCTCACACATTTTCGTCTTCGCTCAGGAAGCGTGGCTCCAGAGCAGACTCATTTATGCAGTAGCCAAACTGCTCGCGCACAACTTTAATGCCAGGATCTCACAAAGTAGAATTTTTGCTCACAGGGCTCCACAGCTTAGAGGGAACACAGGGTGTCTGTTGTGGTCTTTGTACTGGATTCAAGATATATGTTGTGTGATAGGGCTAGGGTTGCCAAGTCTATCTTTGCCTGGAGCGGGGGGCTCCCGGCCGGTGTCTTGTGCACGCATGCGCGCCGCACACATGTCACCCGGAAGTGACGGGAGGACGCCAGGCACGCTGGCACGTATGGCTGTGGTCCCGCCTCCAGCGTGCCCGACGTGCCCACGTCACTTCTGGGTGACGTGCATGTCGGAGTGGAGTTCCCCCCGGGGCCTGATCCGGCGCCGCTGGGAAACGGGCCTCTGGGGGGACTTGGGATCCCTAGATAGGGCCACTATGGCTTAGCTCACCAAATAGAGCAGAGTCTTGGGACAATGATGTGTTGCTTTGTGGAGGCTAGGCTCTTTGTAGGTTTTACCTGCTTGGTAGGATTTCGGTAGCAATGACCTTTTTTTTGCCCAAACACAGAGCAAAGTCCCTGGTTTAATGAAAGATATGTAATAGTGCAGGAGAGTAGAGTCCCAGGGTTACTATACTGACATATTTCTCTCTTCTTTATCCTCACCTTCCTGTGTGTGTCTGTGTGTTTTGTTTTGTTTCTGTTCAGTATTAACCCAATAACTGGACGAGTGGAGGAGAAACTTCCCAACCCAATGGAGGGGATGACAGAAGAGCAGAAGGAGTATGAAGCAATGAAACTGGTGAACATGTTTGACAAACTCTCCAGGTACAATAAGAGAGATTATCTGAAGATGGTTTTCGCTTTGGGACATGCTTAAAAGAGGCTTCTTGATTAGGATCAAGTAGGCTGGCATTCCAACTCATGTAGGCTCAGACTAGATTTTCCCCAGTGAATCATTCCTTCTGCAGCCATTGAGTGGGGGTGCAGCGCGATTCGGTTGTCTGAAAATGTCCAGGTAGCAGAGTGCTACCCTGCCACCATGGCTTTCGCAGACTTCTCAGTGATTATTACTCAATGGACTCTTTCAAATGACCTTGCTTTACTGGATTTCCATCATTCTGTAACTACAGGTCTTTCACTCCCTGACATCTTTGAAAAAAACTGGTTGTTGGAATTTACTATAAAATAATAACGAAGGTGAACATGAATTAATTTTCAGTTTAGTATGACTAGAACATCTGGGATCCCTTTTTATCACTTAGAATATTTGCAGACATTGATGAATGCTGAGTACAGGTGCCTTAATCCCTGACCTCCAGAACTGCACTCAGCCAGAATGACCAGGCTGTAAAGAAGGGCTACACACATCATCATCAAGCTTGCTTCTGCAGCCATAAGAGCTAGAAATTATATACATTATAAATTTGCCTAGAATTTGGAGACAGGGTGGGAAAGAGAGTTCAGGCTCAGTACTGTAGATGATGACTGTTCTGGGCTGGAAAACAAACTCATTGGATATACTTGGAGAGGCTAATAGCTCAAATAAATAGGACTTTCCTTTCCGTTCTTAGCAACTTTGGAACCTTTGTTGACCTGAGAATGCGTAGCTGAAATAAAACACAGGGAACCTAGGGCTATTATCTGCATTCTGTGCTGTACAACTCCAAGTGTAGATCTAATGGGTGGAAATTACAGGGGAGTCGTTACCGGCTAAATATCAGGAAAAGCGTGTAAGAGTAAGAGTGGTTGAGCAGTGGAACAGACTGCTTTGGGAAGTGGTGGATGCTCCTTCACTGGATGTTTTCAAGCGGAGGCTGGACGACCCTCTTTCGGGTATGTTGTAGGGCTCTCTTTCGGCTCTGCTCCTGCAGAGTGCAGGGGGTTGGACTAGATGACCTGCAAGGTCCCTTCCAACTCTAACATTCTATGATTCTATGATAAGTGCATTTGAGTGCTCCATAAAGTTGATTTTATGAACTCTGTTGAGGCCCCTGGGTAGTCACTAGTAGGAAGTACTAGTGAAGACACAGATAGGAGCGGAGGCCAGCAGTTCCATTTCCCTCCAGGTGTGTACGTCACAGTAGTTGCTCGTACATCATTTAAGAGCAGTGCAGGCAGAAGCCAAGGATCTACCTAAGGAGTTCAAAAGATATGTTCGTGGACAGAGAAAAAAGGGCAGAAGACAGGATGTTATTGCGGCTGCCACATGTTCGCAGTGTATATTAGACAGACAGAAATGCTACTCTGAACATTACAGTAATAACATTTCCACTCAGCCTTGCTTTCCCCTTCTCATGAACTTTGCATAACCGGGAAACACTATGAACTCCAGAGGCATTTGCCTGCTTGATTGATGGGGTGGGATTTTATAGCAGTCACTTCCTGAATCTTCTGTGCTCCCATCATGCTTCTATTTTAAAAAATAATCTTTAACATGGACCTGTCAGGAAAGGACATCAGGAGGTCAATGTTTGGTGCATGGCAGGGATGCCCATTTGACTAGTGATGCGACCAGAAAGAGGGCCTTCCCCTGCAAGAAAAGGAAAAGGAAACAAAACCAGTGGAGGCAAGACAGATTTATTAATTGGTTCCCAATTCCCCCAGTGTATTTGAAACATAAATATTCTTTTTAAGGGGAAGCTACTACCTGCACAAAAGAAGTTCTAATGGAGTACAGTCAGTTTAGATGTTCCATTGAAGTTTCTTGCACAAAACAAAGCTGATCTGTAGCCACGTATGAAGAGCACCACTTGTTTATGCTCAAAAAATCAAATGGAATATACAAACTCTCTCTCTCTCTCTCTCTCCGGAATACACACACATGTATATATATATGGAATACACAAACTATACACACACACACATATATATACAGACACAAATAGAGAGAGAGAGAGCAGTTATACAATTGTTCACATACTCTAGGGTAAACGAAGAGGTTAACTGGAAATCCTATGCAGGTGTACTCCATTCAAAGATCATTCATTTCAGTGGACATAGACTGGCATAAGTCTGCACAGGATTGCATGTTTTCTCTGGAAAACATCCATTTGTTGGGAAATTTGGGAAACCAATTTATTCAAAGTCTCGGCTTTTGCTCTTTGTGCCTTCTCTTTAACGAGAGATGTTGCCGCTCATTAAGGCCTCCTGACTGATTAATAGGATGCTGGGAAACAGTCGCCCTGACCCAGGTAGCCCGATCTCATCACATTTCAGAAGCTACGCAGGGTTGACCCTGGTTAGTACTTGGGTGGGAAACCAGAAAGGAGAACCAGAGGCAAGCAAAGGCAAGCCACCTCTGTTTGTCTCTCACCTTGAAAGCCCTACGGGGTTGCCATGAGGTGGCTGCGACTTGATAGCCCTTTCCACCAGGAGACAGGAAAGCTGTGGCAGGCTTAAGGAAGTGACAGAACACATAATTTCTCCTTTTAAGGGCTCCAGACGAAACCCCTGGCAAGCAAAATGCTGGCTTCCAGGGTGCTAAGTGTACACGTTCTGGGGAGGGGCTGTGGCTCAGTGGAAGAGCCTCTGCTTTACATAGTGAAGGTTGCAGGTTCAGTTCCTGGAATCTCCAGTTAAAAGGACCAGGCAGTAGGTGGTATGAAAGACCTCTGCCTGAGACCCTGGAGAACTGCTGCCCGTACTGACCTTGATGGAGAAGTAGAAGGCAACTCTAGGTGTTCAAAATCAGTGCCGGCCCATGTGATTGGCCAGTCAGAGGAAGGATTTGGAGGTGTGTTTTCATTGGCTATGGTGTGCATATCTATTTTGTGCTGTTTCCTCTAGCCCCACCAGATGGTGTGGTAGTATATGTCACAGCTGACATATATTCTTACTTCTCATAGGGCTGCTTTTGGTGGTAAATTTTCTAAGGATTTCTACCTGGGAACAACCCTCCCCCAATCATCTGCTGTTTTTTTTTTCTTCTTTCCCCCATTGCAGACAGCAAGTCATCCAGCCAATGAGTGTAACTCCAGAGGGCAATCTGACCGCTCTTGATTTAGCCTCAATAGAGGATGCTGTTCAACCAACAGATGAGGACAGGGCATCACATGACTCCGATCTGGCGTTGGACTGAAGCTCTCCTTTTCCCTAAAAACCTAGGGACCCTCTACTCTCCCTCCTTGGCCGGTGCTGTACCAAGAGACTAGTTCCAGGAAAGGATACTCTGTGGGCTGCACACCCACTGCCTAGGCCGGTGTGACATCTGCCTTTTCTCTAGACCTATAAGTACTGCTTCCCCAGAGAGCTCTTCACAGTTTGGTTTCTGTCTTGGTCTCTTCCCCTCAGTGTCCATAAGAATCTGACACACTCCCAGGACTTTCTAGTAGGAATTTTATGAAGATTGTGTAGGAGGGAGAGAGGGGAGGGCAGCCTCATTACACCGAGAGGGCTGTGAGTGCAGATACTTGCGTGAGAAGCAAATGTGGTTCTACATGCATAGAAGTGCATGTGTGTTTGCAGGTGGAAGTATGTGTTGATACTTGTGCCAAGCACATATGTAGCAACCATGCTTATGTCCTTCTTTTTAAGAACACGTGGATACACTGTGAATGTGTACACGGAAGAAAACATGGCTGGATATTCTATAGGAATGTGAGAACCAGGCTAAACCTGCATTCTTTTTTTACACGTGTTACATTGAACTGTATACAGCTGGAAGTTTACATGTGGAATGCGTAGGCAATCTAAGACACAATCACGGATGTACAGAAACATGTAGGTAAGTACAGGTACGCAAAAGCATACGTGGGGGATCTGAGAAACAGAAATGTCCTTTGCTCGTCCAAGCAGAGTTAACTCTGGGCCGGAAAGGCTTTGGCCCTTAGAGCGTTCACAGCTTTGTGCTCTGTTCCTCTTTCTACCAGTTTTCTGAACTTAGTCTTCTGAACGCCCCTCACCCTTTGTGCTCTCCAGACAAAAGGCAGTGACAAATTGCTTGGTTCTACTCTATCTGCTTCCATCCCGTGTGTCCACAGCACTGTGCATTCCGCTTTCACTGGTTGCATTTGGGTACTTGCATCATTCATTCTGATTTTAGACTTTTCCATTTGAAGAAGCAACCCCATGTTCCAACTTGTTTCTGCTTTACCAACAATTTCTGAACTTAGCACAAATAAAATGTTTTCACTAGGATAAAATAAATCTTCAGATAACAGTTGTGTGTGCATTGGTGGTCTGTGGCTTGCTGTGTTTCTGAGCAACCAGAAGCAAGTTTTGAGAGGAAGCACAGCTAAGGCCAAACTGGGATGATTCGAGACATTCTTCTCAAGTATGATGCAGCAGAGGTGAACTGAGGCTGAAACTGGTTTTGTACTTGAAACAAACTGAACTTCACTAAGGAGATTGAGGTTTTTGTGGGTTAATCTGCAGTGATCTGATAGTTGAGGATTCTGCCTGATGCCTGCAATTGGATGATGATCTTCCGGCCACCTAATTATGATTTAAGTACTACTGTACATTTTTAAATGTTGGAAACTGAATTGTTTCCATGAACAGCTTAGATTTGAGCTGCATGGCCAGCCTTATTCTGTGTCCCATCATCCACATAAAGGAGGTTAAAGTTCATGCACTCTTCCACGTACATTGCAATGGAAAGAAATGCTTTGTCTCTAAAATGACATTAGTTTTGAAACTGGTAAGGCAATGAATATTCTAGATAAAATCTTCTGTACTTAAATGGATAATGAATAAAAACAGAATCAAAATTAATAATCAGTGGAAGAATGTTGGTGTCTTTCAGGATTGGCAGAAAAAGAGTATATAATTTCTTCTAACAATGTTTATTTAAATTTGTATGAGCAGGAATTCCACAAATGTCACTTATCACTTGCCAGGTTTCTTTGATATCCAAACTGCAATATAGTATAAAACAAAGTATTTGAAACCAGTCACATAAATGCATCTTTTGACTTACAAATTAGCTGGTGCTTCACAGTATGTAGTAAAAAAAAAAAGTACTTCTGCTCTTCATTGGATTCAAATGCTATCTTATTTGAATGGCGTACCCAAACAAGAGCTTTCAGATCCAATATTTAAATCACATCTCCAGATAAACAAATCTGTTCATTTAAATCTGCTGTTAGAGGCTGTTAGCAAAAACTCCTTTGCCCTTTTAGAAAATAATTTGTTTGTTTGTTTAAATCTGGCCTCTGGCCTGGCTTTGGTGTTTCTTGGAACATATCTGCTGAAAACGGTATACAAAAATGGCTTTAATATATCCTATATCTTTAGTTATCTTATATAAACAGCAGTGTAACTGGACTTAGGGCCGAATGATGATGATATTACAAGTGATACCTCCCTTCCATTTTCTAATCAAAATTTTTACAATAGGAGAAGAATCAATAGTTCAAGTCAATATATGTCTTAAAAGTTTTCTACTCATTGGTGTTCAATGTATTCAGCAAAATTTCCTATATGTAAATAAATGGGATAATTATTTGAAGGATGAAAAATGTCTGAGGCAGCCATTAAAGATAAGTGAGAGATAACACAAGGGTAGAGGATACACAAGTTCCATCTTTTAATTCTGTTTAATTTGCAACAGAAACATTAAACAGACCACAGGATCATCGGTGAAAAGTGCTTTTATTCTGATTAATAAAGCTGCTGGGTAAATGTTAATTCAGATTAAAACAGCAGCACCAATACACCCTTAGTGCTATAGTTTGTTTCTAGTCACAACACTGTATAAACATCTCCCATTCTTCCTATTTTATATGTATGATACACGGCAAATGAACATCACATTCTTTTAAGAATCTCTTGGAAGCAGATCTTTACATAGTAGAACTCAACTACAGATTTTGAGGTTTACTTTTGATAAAGGCTGTGACAGCCATTTGACCGAATCTTGGCTGCTTAACAAGTGCAGAGGGGGAAAATGTTGGATTTGTCAGAAATGAGTAACAAGACCAGACGACCCTGTCATGGGAGGGAGCAGTCGTACTGAACATCCCCATCTCTGCCTCAGACATGAGATCTGGAGTATCTATACAAAAGCCAGTTCATAGTGTGCCATTTTATGGCCATTTCCAAAAAGCTTTGAGAACATGTACTGTCTCTGGGATTTGGAAGAAATTCAGGAGCTCTCCAAATACTGCTTCTTCCAGTGGCTACTTATTAGGTGATACCAGCATGGCCAGCATCTTTACCTTCAGGTCTCTGCTTGTATATAATGGCAATAGTTGGCTGGGCTGAGAGCTGCTTCTTTAGGAGACAAATGTTTCCAGCAGTAGAGGTCAAAGCTGCTATTTGCCTTTTGCATCCAGCTAAAAATAGAAAACAACATGTGAAGCCTGCCTGATCCAAAGTATATCAGTTCAAAAAACAACAGCATAGGAAAGGAGCAATGGTAATTGTAGGCCCTGGTCACACAGAGAATTTGCTGCGTGAAAGGCATGAATGTCGGGCAGATTTTTGGGGTGCGATCACACTGCAACATCTGGGAAGCGTAGCGCACCTGTGGCCAACCCGTGGCATCCCGCCAAAGATGTGGAGTTAAAAAGTACCAAGGAAAGTCCACTAGTATTCGGAAAACGCGCGGCACAGTCGGGCGTCTGATCGCGGGAGTGCTAGTATCTCATGGCATCCGGTGCTCGTCCATATCCCATCGCAAACCAGATGGTTTTCATAAGCGCATGCGCAGAAACACGAAACTGAAAGCAGTGCTGCTCTACAGAACTGCGCATGTCCACAAATGCGAAACGCTTGTGTGATTGTGCCGCGCCGCTTTGCCATGCTGCAGCAGCGCCGTGTGATCACCAGCTAACAGGCAAAGCACGGAGACTCGGGGGACCGTGTGATCAGGCTACTGCGCTTTATTTTGGTCCGGGGCGAACAGCCACGCCTCCCCCCCACATTATCTGGCCCGTGTGACCGGGGCCGTAATACAGTTTCCTTAAAAAGTAACACTGCTTCCTCCACAGCTGCAAATGAAATTATATCTATTAACAGAACTGCTACTATTTATACTTGCTGAATTTGCTCAGTTTTAATGCTGCCTTGCAAATTATTATGCAGAGGATGGGCATCTCCCCCCCACCCCAAGTCTATAAAAAAGCCAGTAATTCTGAAGGGCACAAAAGAAGAAATGATTGGTGAAACCACCACCAATGTCTGTCTTTACATTCAAAGGCAAGAAAATTCATTTTGGCTTTTACTCACTGAAGAAATACCTAAAGACTACATGTGGAAGAAGAAGAGATTGGATTTATACCCCGCCTTTCACTCGGCGTCTCAGAGCGACTTACAGACTCCTTTCCCTTCCCCTCCCCACAACAGACACCCTGCGAGGTAGGCGTGGCTGAGAGAGCTCTTTCCAGAACTGCCTTGAGAGAACAGCCCTGAGAGAACTATGGCTTGCCCAAGGTCATCCAGCAGCTGCAAGTGGAGGAGTGGGGAATCAAACCCGGTTCTCCCAGATTAGAGTCCGCACACTTAACCACTACACCAAACTGGCCACCAAGTTTAAAATCAAAATTTAGTAAGTAATTCTACAGCAGTGTCCTACTTCTAAACATCCTTACAACAATTGAATATTTTTGAGGCATGCACAGCTCCCTGCTGGCATCACCTTCCCAGTTTTCTCATCCCTGGATCCCTGTACACATGAAGAGTACTTGAGGCAGAGAAAGGCATCTCTGACTACTGGTTGTTGTTGTTCAGTCGCACAGTCGAGTCTAACTCTACGTGACCGCATGGACCAGATCACGCCAGGCCTTCCTGTCTTCCGCCGTCCTCTGAAGTTTGCTCAATTTCATGTATGACACTGTCTAACTATCTCATCCTTTGCCATCCCCTTCTTCTTTGACCTTCAATCTTTCCCAGCATCAGGGTCTTCTCCAGTGAGTGCTCCCTTCTCATTTGGTGGCCAAAGTATTTGAGCTTCAGTTTCATTATCTGGCCTTCCAGGGAAAAGTCAGGGTTGATTTCTTTTAGGATTGACTGATATGATCTTCTTGCAGTCCAAGGGACTCTCAAGAGTCTTCTCCAGCACCATAGTTCAAAAGAATCTATTCTTCGGCGCTCGGCCTTCCTTATAGTCCAACTCTCGCAGCCATACATGACTACTGGGAATACCATTGCTTTGACCATGCGGACTTTTGTTGGCAGGGTGATGTCTCTACTTTTTAGGTTCGCCATTGCTTTCCTCCCAAGGAGCAGGTGTCTTTTAATTTCATGGCTGCTGTCACAGTCTGCGGTGATCTGGGATCCCAGGAACGTGAAGTCTGTCACTACTTCCATGACTTCCCCTTCTATTTGCCAACGAGTGAAGGGGCTGGATGCCATGATCTTAGATAGGTTTCTCAAGAGACATGTGAGGTGGTCTGGTACTCCCATCTCTTTAAGGACCTGCCATAGTTTGTTGTGATCCACACAGTCAAAGGCTTTAGCATAGTCAATGAAGCAGAAGTAGATATTTTTCTGGTACTCTCTTGCTTTCTCCATAATCCAGCGAATGTTGGCAATATGATCTCTCGTTCCTCTACCTCTTCGAAACCCAGCTTGTACTTCTGGTAGTTCTCTATCCACGTACTGTTGAAGCCTAGCTTGTAGGATCTTGAGCATGACCTTGCTAGCGTGTGATATGAGTGCAATTGTGCGATAGTTTGAACATTCCTTGGCATTGCCCTTCTTTGGGATTGGAATGTATACTGATCTTTTCCAATCCTGTGGCCACTGTTGCGTTTTCCAAATTTGCTGGCAAATGGAGTGCAGAACTTTAACAGCATCCTCTTCTAAGACTTTGAATAGCTCAGCTGGGATACCATCACCTCCACTAGCTTTGTTGTTAGTAATGCTTTCTAAGGCCCATTTAACTTCACATTCCAGGATGTCTGGCTCGAGGTCAGTGATTATACCGTCGTGGTTGTCAAGGACATCGAGGTCTTTCTTGTATAGTTCTTCTGTGTATTCTTGCCATCTTTTCCTAATCTCTTCTGCTTCTGTTAGGTCCCTACCGTTTTTGTCCTTTATCATGGCCAGCTTTGCATGGAACGCTCCCTTGATTTCTCCAACTTTCTTGAAGAGATCTCTAGTCCTTCCCATTCTATTGTTTTCTTCTATTACTTTGCACTGTTCATTCAGGAAGGCCTCCTTATCTCTCCTTGCTGTTCTCTGGAAATCTGCGTTCAGTTGGGTAAATCTTTCCTTTTCGCCTTTGCCTTTCGCTTTCCTTCTTTCCTCTGCTATTTGTAAAGCCTCATCAGAAAGCCATTTTGCTTTCTTGCATTTCTTTTTCTTTGGTATGGTGGTGATTGCTGCCTCCTGTACAATGTCACGAACCTCCGTCCATAGTTCTTCAGGCACTCTATCTATCAAATCCAGACCCTTGAATCTATTCTTCACCTCTACTGTATATTCATCAGGGATGCGATCTAGGTTAAACCTGAATGGCCTCGTGGTTTTCCCGATTTTCTTCAGTTTAAGTCTGAATTTTGCAATGAGTAGCTCATGATCTGAACCACAGTCAGCTCCAGGTCTTGTTTTTACTGACTGGATAGAGCTTCTCCATCTTTGACTGCAAATTATATAGTCAATCTGATTTCGGTGTTGCCCATCTGGTGATGTCCATGTGTAGAGTCGCCTCTTAGGTTGTTGGAAAAGGGTGTTCGCTATGACCAGTGTGTTCTCTTGACAAAACTCTGTTAACCTTTGCCCTGCTTCATTTTGCTTTCCAAGGCCAAACTTGTCTGTTATTCCGGTTACCTTTTGACTTCCTACTTTAGCATTCCAGTCCCCTGTGATGAAAAGGACATCATTTTTTGGTGTTAGTTCTATGAGGTCTTCATAGAACCGGTCCATTTCAGCCTCTTCTTCATCAGTGGTTGGGGCATAGGCTTGGATTACTGTGTTGAATGGTTTGCCTTTGAATCGGACCGAAATCATCCTGTCATTTTTGAGATTGTATCCCAGTACTGACTTTTGCACTCTCTTGTTGTCTATAAAGGCCACACCATTTTTTCTACGAGATTCCTGGCCACAGTAGTAGATATAATGGTCTTCTGAGTTAAATTCGCCCATTCACTGATTCCTAAGATATCAATGTTCAGTCTTGCCATCTCATTTTTGACCACGTCAACCTTACCTTGATTCATAGATCTTACATTCCAGGTTCCTATGAAGTATTGTTCTTTGCAGCATCGGACTTTCCTTTCACCATCAGACACATCCACAACTGAGCTTCCTTTCGGCTTTGGCCCAGCCGCTTCACTCTTTCTGGGGTTACTTGTACTTGCCCTCTGCTCTTCCCCAGTAGCATATTGGACACCTTCCAACCTGAGGGGCTCATCTTCCAGCGTCATATCTTTTAGCCTTTTGTTACTGTCCATGGGGTTTTCTTGGCAAAAATATTGGAGTGGGTGCCATTTCCTTCTCCAGTGGATCACACTTGGTCTGAGTTCTCTGCTGTGGCCTGTCCGTCTTGGGTGGCCCTCCATGGCATAGCCCACAGCCTCATCGAACCACACAAGCCCCCTCGCCATGACAAGGCAGTGATCCATGAGGGAGCCTTGAGGGGGGTGATCCAAGGCAGGTATCCATGATTATGACCTTTATGTAGAAAAAATCAACTTGTGTATTATTTAGAAACCTAGAGTTTATGCAGATATTTCTGGATCTAAAATTGAAAGCATATGGCTTGGTACAGAGAAACTCCTTCACGTTTCATTGCAAATGGAAAGAAGAGTAGTGCAAAGAAAAAACAGAGGTGTGCATTTTGACACTGCTGATTAGAGTCCCTGACAGAGTGGACGCATTGCTGTTCTTGCAGTTGCAGTTCTAACATGATGCCGGAGTCATCCACTAATCCCAGTTCTGGCACTCACCATAAAAACAATCACATAACAGATCCCAGACATGTAAGGCTCGATTCTTGATCTCAGCCCATGGCTCACAGTCTACACTTGTAGATGAGCCAGCCACTGAATCTAGGACCAGCCAAAGACCTAGTTTGTTGTTAGACTTGTAAGGTGGTTTATTTATACTATATATGTGTTTTGTTGTAACCCACTCTGGTGAGAAGAGCAGGGTACAAATATTTTAATAAATACATAACATTCATCTGGAATGCAATCCATACTATTGACTCTGGGAGACAATGAGACGGGCACTGAGATATATAGACTGATGAAGAGTTAGTTACGTGGGCTCTGTTATGTTGGTTGTTCTTTCAGAAATCTTGCTATTTGACGGACAGACAGACAAACCTTTATTGGCATGTAAGAGATAAGATTACATTAAAATTTAGGAATACATCAAAAGTATGGCTGTCGAACAGCCAACAAAAAAAGAACCGATCAGTTAATAGTTTCCATGGTTCGAATTACAGATCGAAGAAAACAAGCAACATTAAAAGTAGCAGAAGCGTTTTGCCCAGAGAGTAGCACTTGGACCTTGAATCTTGCTATTTGTTTGCACTCAGACTTTGCAAGGAGGAGGAGGATCACTGAGAGTTTTAGACCAAGCTTACATACCTTTTCAGCTTCTTTCTTGATTAGTTCCTTCAACTCCTCCTTCCAGCCCAGAAGGGCCACCACCTTCTCCACTCCACTGACAACATCTCCCAGTTCAGCTACATCATTGTACTGTGGCTGGTAGGCAAATGGCCCCACCAAGTCCCGATTGATCAGTAGGCGTGGGACAGAGCTGCCGACTGCACCTGCCAGACTGGCAAAAGGTTCCACCTAAAATCAAACACCAAGGGGAAGAGAAAGACTGCATCTGTCCATAAGTAGAGGTCACTAGGACTATACTATGGCTGGCAAGAAAGTCATAGCACTTCATTATCAGTTCTTGCTGAGATGCAAGCAGTCAGGCCTCAGACGTTTAACTGAGCAGTAGGCATCTGAGCTGTGCCTCAGCTTCCCCATATTGCCAACTCAAACATTTATTAAATAAGAAGGCTACATGTGAGGGAGGGGTATCACAGCCTGCAGACTGAAATAAAACTATCACAATTCTTAAAACAACAAGATGTAACAGTTGTCGTGAGCACTGACAGCACAAATATTTCCGTAATCTTTACAACTACTCAGTAATACTCGCAAGTGTACTTGCAAGACCCTATCGCTTAACACGGCATAGTTA
The DNA here is from genome assembly GCF_001447785.1 of Gekko japonicus. NCBI lineage: Eukaryota > Metazoa > Chordata > Lepidosauria > Squamata > Gekkonidae > Gekko > Gekko japonicus. Next base: position 353,506 of record NW_015167586.1, on the reverse strand, counting down.
ACTCACGGCTGAGTCAACATTTAAACCCAAGACATCTTATAACTCATGAAAGTCAGTGTGCTATAGTGTTTAAAGTGTTGAACTAGGCTCTAGGAGATGGGATGACCTTTGGTCAGTTACTTTCAGCCTATCCTACCTTATAAGGTTGTTGTGAGGATAAAATTGAGAACAATCTAAGACTCTTTGAGTCCCCATTGGGGAGGAAGGCAGGGTATCAATAAAGTACATAAATGCTACATTACACCAGGTAGACTCTTTTATCTTTCAGCTACTAATTGATAGCATTCCAACAGTGACTAGGGAGATGCCCAGGTGGCTCTTCCTTGCTTAGGGAATCAGGGATGCTGCTTCATTACCTCTGATTCCTACAACACATATATGCAAGTGTCTTCAGCCTGCACTGGTCCGTCATCAGTTAATACTATTTCTGATGGGGACCAATTTGGACCACAGTAGGTCACACACTGGGCTTCCCAGTGTGACTGCAGAGATGATTATGTTGCAGAGGGAAATTGTACTTACACTTCCTGTGTTCCTGGCTTGCACAACCTACTCAGTTGGAAGCATGACTAGTGATTTGGGAACCATGCTTAGATGTTAGCAGTCTATGCTCCTTGAACTACGGCCCGTTTCCAACAGGTCAAGAGGATACTGTTGGTTCCTGAACTGCCACCCTCCATTTCCATTTGGACCCTCATTGCTTACTCTGCACTTTCCAGATTCCCTGAACCACTTTGTCTCAACACCCCAGCTCTTGTTCGCTTCCCATGTTCATGGTAGCCCAGACCTCGAGGGAGGTTCCAATGACAAAGAGCAGGTCTGCCATCTGGAAATCTGCCACGTGCAAGAAGAACCGATGGGGGAGCTCCTCTCCAAAGAACACAATGTCGGGCTTGATGATTCCAGTGCATACGGGGCATTTGGGGATCTGGTCAGCCATCACATCTGCCTGAAATGAAATCACTGTTCATACGTACGCATATACACACACAGGGCTATTTTTGGGCAGGAACACACAGGAACGGAGTTCCGGCTGGCTCCTGAGTTGGCCACACCCAGCAGGAACTCACTAGCATAATAGGCCACACCCAACAGCAGAAACTCATTAGAATTGGCTACATTAGGGGTGTGTGGCCTAACATGCAAAGGAGTTCCTGCTACAAAAAAACCCCTCTGGGTTTTGACAACAAAGTAAACAGAAGAAGCAAAAGGTGGGTGTGGCTGGATGCCCACACTTCTGGTAACATGGAGGTGCGGCCTAATATGCGAATGTGCTGTGCTGTCAAGGGTGTGGCCTAATATGCTAATGAGTGTCTGCTGTTGGGTGTGGCCTGTTATGCTAATGAGTTCCTGCTGGGCTTTTTCTACAAAAAAAGCCCTGCACACACATATAAATCAACGTTCAGGCGATACAACCCACAGTGTGACATCACATCAATCTAACCCATGCCTTGGATCCTAGTCACTGTGCACCAAACGGCAACAAAACCAAACACAGCTTCGTGAACCCTCCCAAGCAAGAATCTTGGTACAAAATGGCAACACAACCCAAACCTCCTCAAGTCCCGCCGCAGCTCGTCTTCTGTACAGCCAACTCACCCTGAAGTCCTCACCAGGGTATGATCTTCGACAGACTGTGCAAGTTGCGGAAGCAAATGTACCGTGAGCCTCAACTAGTTTATCTGCAGGTATCCCAGCGACTAAAACATAAAAGGCAGAGGGAAAAAAATCATCTCAGCTGAAACATTTCATCAGACCAAGGTTAGTGAAGTAGATGATAAAAGTCAGTAAAGCAGATAGTCACCCAAGACCTCATCCTTGAAACTGTCCCCCCCCCCAATTGTTTATTTATTGCCTCTTTATCCTGCCCTTCCTCCAAGGAGCTCTGGAAATAACTCTCCGCTCCTCCGTTTCACCCTCAGGATGACATGAGAGGTAAGTGGGGGCCAGTCGCACTCAGTCAGCTTAATATCATTCGAATGAGCTTCATGACAGAGGAGGGAATTTGACCCCGTGTCTTCCTGTTCCTAACCACACCACACTGGTCTCTTCCGGTTTGAGAGGAGGGGCTAACCTCGCTCCAGTCCATCAATGTTCTGTGTGTACAGACGCAGGAGAAGCCCTTTGTCAAGCAGAAGCCGGAGGAAGTAGTGGGCATAGTTGGGCCTGTAATTGCCAGGATACAACTCCTTGGCCAGCATGTAGAAAGGCTTAGGATTCTGGAAGAAATAGCTAAGTTCAAAGATGGCTTCTGGATACGGGATATTATACTGCTGGAGGTTATCATAGAGGCCGCTCTTAGGGGACCTGCAGAGACAAATAGGAGATTTAAATTTAGGGGGAAACATGTAGGAAAACCAAACATATTTAAAGTAATTGTATATTTTTTAAAAAATTGGGCCCTCCTAGCTGTATGACGACTTGTCTGAGAATTTTGTGTGGCAGTATTTTCCTTCAGGAGAATTCATGTTTTAAAGGAACATACAGACAGTAACAGGATTAGGGCCCCTGTGTCTCAGGTTGGTCACACAGAAATTTATTAGGTTCAGACAGTGGTTCACAAACTGGATTGGGATCCAAATGTGGGTCATGACTCACTCACATGCAAGGCCAGGAGGGAGAAGAAGGCTCCAGGGTGTTCAATGACAAATTTGGGTTTCACTTCTGCACAATGTGTGAAATGACAAAAAAATATAGTGTGTTGCTCAGATATACTTACGAATACTTAAACTGAACAATATAAACTTGTTCAGAGTTAAGAGAAGTTGGATTCTAGTGTTTTATCTGGGGAGGGAGTCAATCCACTCTCAGCCTAATAGTCTTTTCATGAAAGCTTTCTTAGAAACAGAGATTTAGATGTGCACAAGAGAGAACTCTTGTTCAGACTAAGGAATAAATCAAGGGTTAGGCATTGTATAGGTAATAGATCATGCAATGGTCATGCAGCGGGCATGCACTCCCCCACCCTCTTTCACTCCCCCTGCCTACTACCCCGCACTACAAAGATCAGGGCTATTTTGGGGCAGGAACGCACAGGAACGGAGTTCCAGCTGGCTCCCGAGTTGGCCACGCCCAGCAGGAACTCATTAGCATAACAGGCCACACCCAACAGCAGAAACTCATTAGAATTGGCTACATTAGGGGTGTGTGGCCTAACATGCAAAGGAGTTCCTGCTACAAAAAAGCCCTGGGTTTTGGCAACAAACAAGGTAAACAGAATAACAAGCAAAAGGTCGGTGTGGCTGGATAACCACACTTCTGGTAACATGGGGGTGCATCCTAATGTGCTAATGAGCTGTGCTGTCAGGGGTGTGGCCCAATAGGTTAATGAGTTCCTGCTGTTGGGTGTGGCCTATTATGCGAATGAGTTCCTGCTGGGCTTTTTCTACAAAAACAGCCCTGACAAAGATTATTATCTAGCAACAGATGTTTCTTCAAGGATGAGAGTCTCTTGGGGCTCGTTCTCATGGGAAAGTCGTTACCAGCAAAGCTAACCTGACACCCACATACACACATACAGATATAAGGCATTCACACCTACTCCCCCCCCCCATCCCTCGGAATCTTTATGGCAGAGAGGGCTGGCAAGGGTTGAGACCAAATGGTCGAAAAAACGAAAGCAAACTTCAAAGACAGAAACAAAAGAAAACATTAGTCAACATGACAATCAGCAGAGCCCGATTCTGACACAGGTGAGTTGTATTTTTTCAAGACCCACTTGCAGAGCTACTCCATTCTACTTCTAAATGCCAGGTCAGTCACAAGCAAAACCATCCATAATTCTGGATGAGAAGGCGTACCACCAAACCTGTTCCCTGCCTGAGCTGGTGGAGTGATGCTGAAGACTCCTAGGCTGGTTGTTTTGGGGGACTTCAACATCCACCCTGAGGCTACCTTGTTGTTGTCATTTTATAAGACCAACAAAAGTTTATTCAAGGTAAGAGCTTTCGTGTGCATGCACACTTTTTCAAATGCTTTTTTCAAACAGCACATGTTAATCTGCTGTTCAGCCTCTGCCTATATGTTTTTTATTTTAATATTAATTTTATTAATAAGTATGATTAAGTACAAATACATTTAGGACCATACATAACAATCAACTGCATTGGAAAGTTGTTACAGAGGGAAGTTACAAATGGGTATCAACAACAAAAGGCTTAACAAAGTTGAATAAGTATAAATTCATATAGAACCGTATTCAACAATCAACTGTATTAAAAGGCTGTTACAGAGAGAGGTTACTAACATATACAAACAGCAAAGGTCTAACCAAGTTGGATTAATCAATACATAGCGCTTATAGCTTCTAATGTAGATTCAAATTTCTTTTGTGATGCAAAGTATTCTAAATTTGGGAATCACACTTTAACAAATTTTGAGGAATAAGGTTCCATTTCACTTTGTGTCAAGGAGTCTGATAAATTATCCATTATACAATAGTACTTAATTTTTAATAACCAGTCAGAGATCGTAGGACATTTATCATTTTTCCAAACCCTAGTGATAACTGCACGAGCTCCCGCACAAAGTATTTCTATCAAATCTGAATTAGGTGGATGTTGGTTTGCATCTGGCCTGCAATTCAATAAAAGAAATTCCATTTTCACTGGTATTTTAAAGTGGGTTATTTCATATATATGTTTACTAACCACTTTCCAAAAGTCTTGTACTACGTTACAATCCCACCAGAAGTGTTTATATGAGCCCGTTTCTTGACATCCTCTCCAGCATAATGGAGAGGTATCCTTTATAATATGGCTCATTTTTTGAGGAGTTAAGTACTACCTTGCGATTACTTTAAAAAATTGGGTACAAATAGATAGGCTTTTTGCTCTGAATATATGGGAGTTCCAAACTTTTTTCCATTGATCTGAAGAAAGTGGGTTACAATCGTTCTGCCAGTAAGTGGTATAAGATGGTAGATTATCAACAATGAGTGATAAAATTTTGTACAACAAAGAGATGTAACCTTTATAGGTTGCATGAGGATTTTTAATTAGCAGTTCAACTGGTGTGAGATTTTTCTGTAATTGAGCCCGCAGATCTTTATTATTTATACAGTGACTAATCTGTAAGTATTGATACCACAATATCCCTCTTTTACCTTTGGTTTCCAAAGTGGATTTGTCTAAAATATGACCATCTGATGTGATGTCTATTAATCTACTAAGTTTCATTTCGGTCCAAGCTGCAAAGGATGTGCCCAAGTTAGCTGGAGGAAACCAATTTTGTTTGATAAAGGTTGATAAAGGGGATATTGTAGGGGCTAGTTTATTTCAATATTTTCCCCATATCTTTAGAGTACAGGATAGAAAGGGATTGTTACGTAAAGAATGTGGTCTGTCTTTTGCCTTATTCCATATTAGTTCTTGTAATGTTCGAGAATTGGAAAAAGCCTATTCTATAACAGTCCAACCTAGTGTATCATCAGAGTGTGCATTTTGATTAAGTTAGTAAGGTGGGTTGCCTCGTAATATAATAGCAAATCCAGAAAGCCAATGCCACTTTCCTTGATGTGTTTGCGTAGGGTGTAGAAGCTAGTTCTACATTTTTTGAATTCCCGTAAGAACTTTAGCAGGGTATTCTGCCATATTTTAATATCCTGTAGAGGAATGGTTATTGGTAGAATACGAAACAAGTAAATAAATTTTGGTTAAATGAAAGATTTGATTAAATCACAACGTTCTATCCATGTGAAGGGAGGTTTTTACCATTTTTCAATTTTAGATTTAGTTTCTTTGTAAAGTATGCCAAAATTGTGTTAGAACATGAACCCCCAGATGTCTCCTAGAGTTAGTTACCCATTTGAAATTCATATAGAACCGTATTCAACAATCACCTATATTAAAAGGTTGTTACAGAGAGAGGTTACTAACATATACAAACAGACTGTTTGTATATTGTAAGACTGTTTGATAGAGTCCCTAAGTTCAAATGGAGTGTAGCTGGGGTAGATTTCCAATTTTGATTGGTTGAGTTGTAACCCTGATATTTCCCCAAAATTAGTCAGCTTGTCATTAATGTTTTTTAGGGATTTGCGTGGGTCTGTAAGGTATAGTACCGTGTCATCGGTGAAGAGGCTTATCTTAAAATATTCATCTTTTATAGTAACTCCTTTAATTTGGGAATTGTCACAAATCACATTGGCCATGGGCTCCATTGTAATCACAAATAAAATAGGTGACAGGGGACAGCCTTGTCTCATACCTCTGGAGGGGGGGGGGGAGTTTGAGAAAAGGCCATTGAAACGAACTTGAGTTTGTGGAGCTTCGTATAGTGTATCAAATATTCTAAGAAATTTCTCACCAAATTCCATGGATTCCAGTAGGTATCTTAAATATGTTATTTCAAGTGTATCAAATGCTTTCTCGATGCCAAGAGATAATATTATAGAAGTCATTTCTGTTGGCAATAATTTATGATGTTCAAGGATATGCAGATATTATCTGGTATATATAATTCTATTTTGGTTATGGACTCCCCTGAACATTCCAACACGCTCCAAAATCAGTTCACTCTCTGATCTGTCATTCAGAGGGTCTCCCTATCCACTGGCTGCTTTGCCTGAGTCCTGCCTCCAACATTCTAAACAGTTTGCTCTTCCTCTCCCCCCCCCCAGCCAGTCAGAACACAGAGATCATTTGCATATGTGGCCTGATTCGCTTTTGCCTCGGAACACAGAGGTCGTTTGCATATGCGGCCTCACTGGCCTTTCCCTCTAACATTCTAAACAGTTTGCTGTTGATGTTCTGAGGTAAAATAAATTTCCCCTTAGTGTCTGTTGGGGGAAACCATGGTTTATATTTTAATTTTAAAAGTTTTAACGTTTTATTTTAATGATGTGGGAACCCGAACTGGGTAGCAAGCAGGACCGTAGCCAGGATGTTTTTTTAATTCAGGGGGCCTTTAAATAAGTCGGGGGGGGGGCACTGACATCACAAAAAGAAATTAAAAAAAAAAACTCAGGCTCACCGGTTGGAGCATCTGTAACTGCTCGGAGTCAAAGAGGCTGCTAGGTTTCCCTGTGTAAATGTGAATGGAAGCAGTTCCTGAGCACCCAGGCATGCGAGACAGCTCTGAGCGCGGCAGCCTGACGCGGGCTGGCCTGCTCCCGCAGGAAGAAGGCAGGAGGACCAGCAAGCCCCCACAGCCCTGTTCTGCCTTCGGCTTCTCCTGCTCCCTCGGGGGAGGAGCCTTCGGTGGGTCGAGTCATTCCAACGCCAAAATCCTCCTTCTCTCTCTTGGGAGTGGCAGCCTGCAATCCCTAGCCCTGTTCAGATGGGTGACTGAGTTTTCTCCATTCCCGAATGTAGAGCAGGATACAAAAAGACATCCTCCCCCTTCTCCCCCCCCCATCCCCAGACCACAATGCAGATCTACAGGGCTCGCCCAAGCCTGCGGGAAAACAAAAGGGACAGCAGCAGCAGTGGAGAAGCAAGCCGTGCTTGAGGAAGGGGCAGCAGTGGCAGGCCTGGGCTAGATGGAAGTCGGGGGGCTATGGGCCTTGGGGGACAATATGGATAATTCTGAATACACTTTGCTGCTTTTAAAGGTTGGGAGAAAGTGAAGAAGTGATTGACCTAGTATAGAAAATGGGAGATATGGCAATTGTCTCTTTTCAACCACAGATTATTGTTTATGAAAGGTAAAATGATGGATGAAAAAAATCCAGAACCAAACTCTTATAGAGGCCTAGGCCAGTCTTGTGAATTCTACCTTCTTTTTTAATTCTTCTGCAGCAGAGCTAATGGCCAAACCAAAAGGGATGGCCTTGCATTGAGGCAAATGCAAACAGGGGCCAAGTGTGAGGGGATATCATGTGGGAATAGGAAAAAGTTAAACGGAAAGCTTCTTCCCCTCCTTATGATGGTTTAAAAAAAAAAAAAAAAAAGAACACAGTCCATATGCTGCTCCTGCTGCCTGCTTCTTAAGGCTGCTTCACATGTGATATCAACAGTTATGGTGGCCACTGAAAATTGCTTCTGCAGGGTGAAAACTCCATGGTGGGCTGTGTTATAGGGTTAACTTTTTTACCCTCTCTACCATTGTTTAGACTGACATAGGCCCCGGTCACACGGGCAGGAAACTGCAGAGGAGAAGCGTGGCTGTTTGCCCTGGGGCAAACTACTGCGCAGTTACGCGATCAGACCTCCTGTGGAGGTCCTGTGGAGGTACCGTGGAGGTTCCATGGCAAGGGAGAGGTGCCGATCACAGGACAAGCTGGTGCACAACGAAGAAGCGCGCAAACTGTTGTTTATTTTTGTGTACATGACAAATGCGCATGCTCCGTTGGGTGCGCATGCGCATCCACAGAGACTTGGACAAAAAAACCCCACCTTATTTGCAAGGGGACATGGGCGGGCGCCGGATGCCACCGGAAACGCGATCAGACGCCCGCCCTTGCCCCGCAGTTTCCGGAAACTAGTACCTCCAAGGTACTAGTTTTTTGCCACGCAGTTTCGGCTGGAAGCCTCGGTTGAGCCACGGGAGTGCTACGCTTCCCAGATGTGCTGGTGAGATCGCGCCCGGAAACTCCGTCTGTTTTCCGTCTCACTTGTGTGGCTTCTGTTACGTGTGACCGCAGCCCTGGAAGGGAAACCTGGCAGACAGCCAATGCAAGAAAAGCACGCAAATGTTAATGGCATTGATTGGTTACTGGTTTCAGGTGACTTGCTTTCTAGGGGTCAAGAAGAAGGAGAGTCTCCATTGTTGTGTACTTGTTGTAACCACGCTTTTGTAGAAGTAGGATGAGACAATGTAGCTCTACGATATGTTACTTTGTAGGTTTTCCTGCATGCCTTTCCCCCTTAGAAATAAAGCTTTCTAAACAGAGAGAAATGTCTCCTCTCCAGTGAAGCAAAGCTCCATTGCAAACTCTGAGTAATTAAGTATTTCTGACTATTTTTACCAACAGGCTGAAGGTAATGTTTGTAAATGGCTTCCTGTAGATGATCAAGTCAAGAGGGTAAAAGATCCTGTGGCACCTACCTGAAGTCTGGGATGCCGCTGGGAGTGCTCAGCCCCGCTCCAGCCATCACGACTATCCTGGAGCATTTTTTCTTTTGAATTAGTTCTGTCACGTCCTTGAGGGTGAGCTTCACTTTCCCACCACTGTTTCCCCCTCTGCCAACGCCAAAGAATACCATTGGAGCGCTGGATAAGGAAAAAGTCCTGGCTCCTTGGAACCTGCCGGCAAAGATACAAAAGATTACTAAGAAGCAAATACACATTTTATTCAGCAAAATGAAATTATTCTTGCTGTGTGAAAACCTCATTCATTCATTCATTCATTCAAATTTATACCCCCGCCCTCCCTGCCGAAGCAGGCTCAGGGAGGTTTGCATGAATTAATAGCAATGGGAAAAGATAGGAAGTGGGTCTTCCAAACTGGTATTTGTACACGGAAAGAGATATTCTTTGATTTTTTGAGTTATGACTATGAATAATCTCAGATTAATTCAGAACTGTAGCTTCACGAGCTTTCTAAAATTAGACAGGGCAATTTCATACAGAATTAAAACCAAGTCACAGAAATGTATGTTTTTTTCATAAGTATCTGTAGTCTCTTGTTGCCAGAAGCTGAAACTGCATAATAAGGAACAGGTTAGTACATAGCTGAGCCAATAAGAGACTCGTTTCACTTCAGCCAAATTCAAACACATTGAAGTTTTACTGATTTCAATGGCAGGATCAAGCACAATTTTTTTAAAAAACCCATAAAAGAATCCAGGTGACTCAAGCAACTGAGCCAAACCAAGTTACAGAAGAAGACAAATCCAAGGATCACTAACAAAATGGATGTGGATGAAGTTAAAGTCCTTACTGACCACAAATATAGTGATCAGATAGAGCCTAAACTTGACAAACGAACGAACAAAAAAGCAAACCAGCCTGTTAATCAGGTTTCCTGACAGGAGAACCAGTGTTCACTAGGGGTCTTCATCACCACAGTAGGCAGGGACTGCTGCTGGTAGGAAGACATAGACACAGACCCCAGAATTTAACTGATACGAATTAAGCAGTTTATTGAGGTACTACGTATTAACATGCTACAATAGCATAATAAAATCCATACATTAAAAACAAATAAATGGCAAAAAGCCAGGAAGTGGAGGGGACCACACAATGTTAAAATGGTGACATAAACATAGCACGGAATACATGAATACAAATTATACGAACAGAGAATGCGTAAACTTCTACTCAGGCAGCATGACCAGTCCTCAGTAGAAGACAGGATGGACCGCAAAAAAGTTAATATCTACAGTTAAGCACTGCAAAGACAACCATGGAATGCTACAAAATAATTCAAGAACCTTGAACATAAGAGCAAAAATTTAGCACATGAAAGCTAAAGCCGTTCTAAACTGGAAATCACTTTTGCCTCTCTAATATGCTGTAGCCCTTCTGAGTTACAAGTAAAGTTCCCAGGTACTAAGTATTACAAAGCATTTTCACAGGTAGCTATCGAAGGTCCAAGGTCTAGGACACCTGGATGAGATCCTGCAGATAGACAGACCCGCAAAGGGTCTAGGAGACCAGGAGCATAGGACCTTCCCAGACTTGTCCTCCTGATAAGTAACCACAGAATTGCTTCGTTTAGTAATATGTGGAATATGGGCACTTAGCTTTAAGTGAGAAGAGCTAAGGGACTGGAGGGAGGTCAAAGGTTGCTTGTCAGCTTCATATCTTTATTTTTATGCTTTCGGATTTGTTTTACAAGTTACCATGAATGTCTTTGCAAAGCATAATGGTTTATGTTAATCTCTTCCATTTACTGAGGGCTGGCAATAAAGTCTAGGTACAGACTCACTTATTACTTGTTCAGCTAGTTCCTATTTATGTGTCCCATATCACTTTTCATAACCAGATGTACCTTTTTGTTTTTTTCTAATTTCCTCACCTTTTTACCATATATTCTGGTATCGTGCATTTGATCATCACGCTTGTGTACACATAGGTAAAGGTAAAGGTTCCCTTGCTCGAAAGCCAGTCGAATCCGACTCTAGGGTTGCGGTGCTCATCTCCGTTTCAAAGCCGAAGAGCCAGCGCTGTCCGAAGACGTTTCCGTGGTCATGTGGCCGGCATGACTAAACACCAAGGCGCCCGGAACGCTGTTACCTTCCCACCGAAGTGGTACCTATTTATCTACTTGCAATTTCTTGCTTTCGAACTGCTAGGTTGGCAGGAGCTGGAACTAGAGACAGGAGCTCACATGTGTACACATAGTACCTCAATAAATCATTTGGTTCGCATCAGTTAAATTCTGAGTCTACACAGATATTTTCCTCCAAGGCCCCCCCCCCAGTACAGAATTTCTTTTAGGGGGCTTTAGCATGACATCGTGTGGTTCCCCTCCTTTCCAGGTTTTCTATGGCTCTTGTGAGGGTTTTCCCAAACCTGCTTTAGT
>NW_015167586.1:335546-342075 GCF_001447785.1 Gekko japonicus | reverse complement strand
TCCTGAAAGAGGGGAAAGTGTGGGCAAGATGGTGCGCCATCCACCATTTGTTTATCAGTAGTAGACATATTAAGACAGGAGGGCCTGGCGGGAGATGATCCATGGGGTCGCGAAGAGTCGGACTCGACTGTGCGACTGAACAACAGCAACAAGTAGACATATTACCACAGTGTCCTAACGCTATGATGATGTTCCTTCAACCAATTTTTTTTTTAAAGGCAAAAGGCCTACTGGAGGCAAGAAGTGGGTGGAAAGCAAAGACAAAGTGAGGGGCTGCGGTCACACGGAGCATTAGCCACGCTACAGAGACGGAAGATAGGCGGATTTTCCGAGCGCGATCACAGCACCGCATCTGGGAAGTGTAGAGCTCCCATGCCAAACCTGAGGCTTCCCGCCGAAGATGCGGGGTAAAAAACTAGTACCTCTGAGGTACTAGTTTCTGGAAACCTTGGGGCAAGGGCGAGTGCCTGATCGCGTTTCCGGTGGTAGGTCGTGGCATCCAGCGCCCGCCCATGCCCCGTCGATAAAAGGTTTTTCCCCCCAAGTTTCCACAGGATGCGCACAAGCACCCAATGGCGCATGCACACATTTCGTTTAAAAACAAACAACACAGCCCCCTCCTCTTTTCCGTACCCCCCCACTCCTGGCTCGGCTTGCTCGAGAGGAAGTCTCTGCACCGGGCGGCAGAGGGGGAGGTGCAGGGGGGGCGTGGCGGGAGGGCAGCCCGGCTGAAGCTCCTCCTGGAGGTGACCGGACGGAGGACACAGTTTGCATTCCTCTGCAGCCCTGGAAGGGGTTAATCCCGCGGAACCTTCTGCTACAGAGGCTGCTTCTTTGCCGCGCCGCAGTATTGTCCTGTGATCGGCACCTTCCCCCTAACCATGGGACCTTGACGGGACCTCTACAAGACGTCCGATCGAGCAGCCGTGCGTTATTTTGCTCCGGAGCAAACAGCCACGCTCCCCCCCCCCCGCATTTTCCTGCCAGTGTGACCGGGGCCAGGGAAAAGCAAAGAGAAAACCTCTGTGTAGCAGGTCCAGTGCCACTGCAAAAATCAGACTAAAACAGGGAACTACCCCACGCAGAAGCTGTCAGTGTGGTGGATTGAATATTTCAGAGGCTGGATGACCATCTTTCGGATATGTTGTAGGGCTATCTCTCAGCTGTGCTCCTGCAGAGTGCAGTGGGTTGGACTAGATTATCTGCAAGGTCCCTTCCAACTCTAACATTCTATAATTCTATAGCCCCGGTCACACGGGCCGGATAACACCGGGGGGGGGAGGCGTGGCTATTGGCGGCACCGCAATTTAACGCGCCATAACGTGATCCCACGCATTGGCGGCATGCCATGGTTCCTTCCATCCGCGTCAACAAGGGGCTGGAGGGAAAAGCGGCACACCGGTGCGATCACACCGATGCATTCCGGAGGCAGCCTGTGGCAAACCGGTCGCTACTACCTTCGTCCAGGTATTTTTTGACTCCGCATTTTTGGCAGTATGCCACGGGTTGGCCACGGGTACACTCCACTTGCCAGATGTTGCGGTGTGATTGCACCCGGAAACTCTGCCATTCAATCGTGGCTCTCCCACGGCAAATTTGTCATGTGAACGCGGCCCAAGTCTTCCTACTGGCAACAGTTCTTACTGATGGGGTGATAAAGACACTTAATGACTTTTGATTCTCTAGCTGGGGAACCTAATTAATACAAGCCTTTTGGCCTTTCCCAGAGAGATTGCTCTTGTTCCTATAGCACCATTGTGACCACCACATTCAACATCTCACCTCCTTCTATGGCAAGCTATGTGGCAGAAGGGCTTCTGCCAGCAATATTCAACCGAAAACACAGAACCTGTATTTTGTTTAAGAGTTACTTGCTTATGGGGCATACGCTCTCAGTAGTTATTCAGATTTGGAGATGCCGAAGATAATGACATGAATGACATGTGATAAGGCCATGTGATAAAGCCTTTGGCGAAATGGAGAGAGAAGAAAACTGAACTGGAGAAACAGGGTAGGAGAGAGTGTCTGTGAATGGAGTAGAAAGAAAGAACAATTGCTATATGGTTATTTTAGTGTTGAAAGTTTAAAGAGGATTGGTAAGGGAGAGATGGAATAAAGGATTTTGAAAGGGAGATACTTTTAAAGTGTTGTATATATGATCAGTTGTCAATGCTATGGGTTTAGACAGAGTCCATTCTAGATTATGAAAGTTACATCTATCAACAGTTGTCAGCAAAAATAGCACAGTGGAAATTCCACAGTCAAAAGAACTATACCTCTGTGTACCAACTCTGGTGAGGGGCATCACCTTTATGCACTACTTGTCAAACTGGAGAGTCATCTGATTGGTCTTCACTGGAAACAGAATGCAGGGCCTTGGTTCAATCTAGCAAGACAGTTTTTTGCATTCTTATGGGGCACTGTAGACGGGTCCACAAAAATAAAGCCCAGACTTGTTTTGAGAAGGAGATACCGGAACTCAATGCCAGACTGACAAGAAAGTGCACAACAAATTAGACCATACCTCTCTCCAGATATGATTGCCAGCTTTTCTGTGTTGGTTTCTGGAGGCCTCTGCAGCAAAAAAATTCTGTTTGGAGCCTGGAAGACAGATCCCAATGAAACTAAATTTCTGCAAGCTGTAGAAGCAGAGCAGCTTCTGTAATGAAGCTGTCGAGTGCAGATCCAGAGATTCCTCCATCCTAGAGTAAGACATAATGATCACTTTCAAACACAATCTTGATATGTCTGGTTAAGAGTTTCTGCAGAGAAATGGAAAACCACTTAAACCTAATTAACTCAAGTTTTACATGGTCCGTATGCTCATCACTGAGCCCGTATGCTTGTCAGTGTTCCGAAAAAGACATGAGAACAGATCTTTACCTAAAAGACAGGTTTACAGTCCACTTCAAATACCTTAAGTGGCTGAAGAGCGGGGGGGCGGAGGGGCCTTTATTTTAAAGGGTTTTTGGAAATTTACCTAAGGTTGTGCTGTTGGTTGCTCTGAACCTATTGTTGACAATATTGTTGTTTCTAATGCTTATATTTGTATCTGTACATCTGGAAACCACATTGAGCATTTGTCAAAAAATGGTATATAAATATTTTAAATAAATAAAGGGGAAAAGGGAAAGCCATAAGTTAAATTTAACTTGTTTCACATGTAGTTGCTTACTGGATGAGTTGGAATCATAAACCACCGTGCGTGCTCATATTCTACATACAATGAGTAAGAGCTTGCTGGAAGGAAACAAGACTAATGGGGGGGGGCGCAGAGTGTGCATGGTTTTCATGAAAAGCCACACATTCAGTTTCAAACACCTTCAGCCCAAGAATGCAGGATAGGAAGTGTTGGGGAAGACCTCTGCCAGCCAAAGGCATTGCTGGGAGAAAAGAACCCATGGCTTGCCTGCTGTGTCAGTCAGCTTCCGATACCCAGCTTTCTTCCTGCAGTAAACTAATCCACACAGGGCTCCTCAAGCACCTCTCAGCTTTTCAGTACAGCTCTGAACACCCTCCCTCCCACTCCCCTGCATCCATCTTTTCAGACCTTTCTTACCTACGAATCTCTGAAAATTTGCAGAACGAAATAGATGCCTTCCTGCGGAGACACTAAAATGTAACCTCCAGTTCATTTCCTCCGTCAGTTGCTGAGCCCTGCAGCACAGAACAAAAAAAATCAAGAGAAGACTCCCAAGGTCTATTCAGTTGACTTTCCCTTTACCGCCCCGGGTGAGCAAACAGTTCCGCCGGCAGGGGTAGGCTCGGGGCTGTCATCATCCCGTCTCCCACCCCCTTCACTAAAGGTTGGCGAGTAAGTGCCGGAGCAGAGAGCAAAGCACTGCTCTGTTTGCTTTCAAGTGATCTTGATCCAGGGAGCAGAACAGCTGAAACGCTCTGAAAAGCTCTTTGCCGTAATGTTCCTAATAAACTAACCACTCTGAGTTTACACTAAAAAAAAAAATCAACTCTTGAAGTTTTTCTCTTTTCTTTATAGTTGCTGAACTCGTAAAAAGCAGCACAAAGTGAAACGCAGCGGAACAGCATTATAATGAAATAGTTCGGAACCAGTGACAAAGAAGAGATTTATACCCTGCCCTAGACTCAGAGCGGCTTACATACCCTTCCCCTTCCCACTACAGACACCCTGTGAGGTAGGCGGGGCTGAGAGCTCTTTCCAGAACTGTCCTTGAGAGAACAGCTCTGACAGAACTGTGGCTTGCCTAAGGTCATCCAGCAGCTGCAAGTGGAGGAGTGGGGAATCAAACCCGGTTCTCCCAGATTGGAGTCCACGCACTTAACCACTACACCAAACTGGTGAGACTTTCTTAGTCTGCCGATGCCGTGGGGAAAACGGAATCATTTCTATTATTGCACTATTTGGTCTCTGGTTGCCGTAATTGTGCTAGAACTATGGCTTCGTATTACATTCAGAACTTAACTCCTTGGTAAAACTTGACTCCTCAATGAGGAAAAGTCCCTTTCCCGAGGTGTGTCAATGCTTCTCGCATGTCACGTTTTTAAGCTGCAGAAGACTGAATTCTCTGACACATGTCAACTTTTATAGAGACATGTTCATCACCAGTTATACTTAGCAAAGCAGCAGCATGCGTAGATTGCTTTCTTTTGGGTCTCGGTGGCTAACGAATAGGCTTGCCAACCTTCACACGAAGCCTGGTGATCTCCATCCAACAAAGATTGGTTCCCCTGGAGAAAATGGCTGCTTCAGAGGGTGGACTGGATGGCATCGTTTTCCGCCGAGGTCCCTCCCCTTCCCAAACCCCGCCCTCTCCCTCCACCCTCCAGGAATCTCCCAACCCAGAATTGGCAGTCCTCCACAGATGCCACTAAAAAGTTGGAAACCAGGACCAAACAGGACCTTTTGCCTGCAAAAGCAACCAGGGATGTGTAACAGTTGGATCTAGGCCCTCACTCCTGGAGCTTGGGGAGGGGGGCGTGGGCATTTTGACATGGGACTAAGAAGTTCATTTATTCCGACCGCTTGCCACAATGCAGGTATTCATCCGTCAGCTCCCCAAAGGTCAAGCAGGCCTCCAAGTTCAGACCACTGTGATGTGTACTTGAAGTGTACCCTTTATAGTCCCGATCCAGAAGTATCCAGAAGTATTTGAGCACAATGGGTCTAACGGCTGTGGTTTGACATCATCCACACCTGCAAAAACACCACCACAGGCTGCTCTGACACTGACCTTTGGGGAGGAGTACATAGAGAACAGAGCTGCGGTGGCTCAAGTGGTTAAGATGCTGAACTCCGGTTTTAAAGGTAAAGGTCTCCCTTGCTCGAAGGCCAGTCGAGTCCGACTCTAGGGTTGCGGTGCTCATCTATCTCCGTTTCCAAGCCGAAGAGCCAGCGCTGTCCGAAGACGTTTCCGTGGTCATGTGGCCGGCATGACTAAACACCGAGGCGCACGGAACGCTGTGACCTTCCCACCGAAGTGGTACCTATTTATCTACTTGCAATGTCTTGCTTTCGAACTGCTAGGTTGGCAGGAGCTGGGGCCAGAGACGGGAGCTCACTCCGTCATGCGGCACACTCGGGTCTCGAACTGCTGAACGGATTAAGGCCTGGCAACACCCGCAGGGAGCGCCAGAGGGCCGCGTGGGGCTCCGTTCCAAAGTTCAGGCCTTCCCGGATGTCCCAGGCCTCCGTTCTCATGGCGACCGGCCAGCCTCCTCCCCTTCCTCCCCGGAGCGGCGGGCCGCTCTCTCTCTCTCGCTCTCTCTCTCTCTCTCTCGAGGGGTGGGGGCGGGGCGATGCTGCGCCAGGCGGGAACCACACGGTACCCGGCATGCCCCGCGCGCTGCAGGCGAGGGAAGTGAGTGTGCACTTCCGGCGGCAGGGCGGCCCGGCTTCCTGCTGCTGTTGCGGTGCCGAGTAGCCGCGCGCGTTCCTTCCGGCGACCCCCGCCCGCCCCTTCCAGCCCGGCTCGGCGATGAAGGACGTACCGGGTTTCTTACAGCAGAGCCAGAGCTCGGGGCCTGGCCAGCCCGCCGTGTGGCACCGCCTGGAGGAACTCTACAACAAGAAGTGAGTGGGTGGGTGGCGCGCGTGCGTGTGTGTGTCTTGGGTGGGGGGAGGTAGAGTGACGTGATTGTGTGCCTGGCAGGATGGGGCGGCGGGGGGGGGGGGATCTTTGGTCGTTGCCGGGGGGCGCTTTGGTGCTTAACTGGGGGGGGGGGGGAAGAGAGACAGGGGCAGCGTTCCCTCTAAGCTGAGGTGGTGTGAGCCAGGACACCGTTTTTTTAGCCTCTGGCTCACACGTTTTTGTCTCAGCTCAGGAAGGGATGGGGCTCCAGAGAGCAAACTGATTGATGCAGGAGCCCAGTCGCTGGCTCACAACATTAATGCCAGGAGCTCACCAAGGAGAATTTTCGCTCACAGGACTCCACCGCTGAGAGGGAGCCTTGGTGAGGACCAGTGTTCCCTCTAAGCTGAGTCAGTGTGAGCCAGCTCCCACAGCTTTTTAGCCTCTGGCTCACACATTTTTGTCTCAAGCAGGAGGGCTCC
>NW_015167586.1:319866-335394 GCF_001447785.1 Gekko japonicus | reverse complement strand
AGGGCTCCAGAGAGCAAACTGACTGATGCAGGAGCCCAATCGCTCGCGCACAACTTTAATGCCGGCAGCTCACCATGTAGGATTTTTGCTCACCAGATTCCACAGCTGAGAGGGAGCCTTGGTGAGGACCAGTGTTCCCTCTAAGCTTAGTCGGTGTGAGCCAGCTCACAGCTTTTTAGCCTCCGGCTCACACTCAGGCCGGACGGCTCCAGAGAGCAAACTAATTCATGCAGGAGCCCAGTCGCTGGCTCACCACTTTCATGCCAGGAGCTCACCAAGGAGAATTTTTGCTCACCAGACTCCACAGCTGAGAGGGAGCCTTGGTGAAGACCAGTGTTCCCTCTAAGCTGAGTTGGTGTGAGCCAGCTCCCACAGTTCTGTAGCCTCCCACTCAGGCAGGAGGGCTCCAGAGAGCAAACTAATTCATACAGGAGCCCAGTCGCTGGCTCACAACTTTCATGCCAGGAGCTCACGAAGGAGAATTTTTGCTCACAGGACTCCCCAGCTGAGAGGGAGCCTTGGTGAGGACCAGTGTTCCCTCTCGGCTGAGTCAGTGTGAGCCAGCTCCCACAGCTTTTTAGCCTGTGGCTTACACATTTTTTTCTCAGGCAGGAGGGCTCCAGAGAGCAAACTGACTGATGCAGGAGCCCAATCACTCGTGCACAACTTTAATGCCGGCAGCTCACCATGTAGGATTTTTGCTTACAGGACTCCACAGTTGAGAGGGAGCCTTGGTGAGGACCAGTGTTCCCTCTAAGCTGAGTCGGTGTGAGCTAACTCACAGTTTTTTAGCCTCACACTCAGGAAGGGATGGGGCTCCAGAGAGCAAACTGATTGATGCAGGAGCCCAGTCGCTGGCTCACAACATTAATGCCAGGAGCTCACCAAGGAGAATTTTCGCTCACAGGACTCCACCGCTGAGAGGGAGCCTTGGTGAGGACCAGTGTTCCCTCTAAGCTGAGTCAGTGTGAGCTAGCTCACAGCTTTTTAGCCTCCGGCTCACATGTTTGGGTCTCAGCTCAGGAAGGAGGGCTCCAGAGAGCAAACTGATTTATGCAGCACCCCAATCACTGGCTCACAACTTTAATGTCAGCAGCTCACAAAGTAGAATTTCTGCTCACAGGACCCACAGCTTAATGGGAGTATTCATTGTGACCAGTGTTCTCTCTAAGCTGAGTTCGTGTGAGCTAGCTCACAGCTTTTTAGCCTCCGGCTCACACTCAGGCAGGAGGGCTCCAGAGAGCAAACTGAATGATGCAGGAGCCCAATCACTCGTTCACAACTTTAATGCCAGCAGCTCACCAAGTAGGATTTTTGCTCACAGGACTCCCCAGCTGAGAGGGAGCATTGGTTAGGACCAGTGTTCCCTCTAACCTGCATTAGTGTGAGCTAGCTCACAGTTTTTTAGCCTCCGGCTCACACTCAGGAAAGAGGGCTCCAGAGAGCAAACTGATTTATTCAGGAGCCCAATCGCTGGCTCACAACTTTAATGCCGGCAGCTCACCAAGTAGGATTTTTGCTCACAGGACTCCCCAGCTGAGAGGGAGCATTGGACAGGTGTCATTCCTTGGGCAGCCCTCACTACTGTTTCTTTAGCAGCAGAGCTTAATCAAGAGGATCAGCGTGTCTCCACCTTCCATATGAAGAGTGAGTGTTGCTCACTCATCTTTCTTGCTTCTGGCAAAGGTGAAGTGTTTTTGCAGTGTTAGAGGGGACAAACTGAGGCAGCAGACCTCATCAAGAAGACATGTAGGAGGGCCTCGCCCATCCTTTCAGAACAAGGTGCCACTTTCCTTAGACTTGACTTGGGGATAAAACATTTGCTTTGGGATACTTGACAGTCGCTTGTACCCAGAATTGAACTTTATTTGTCTTGTAGGTGCCACGGGACTAAAATCTCGTCTCCACATCTGTTTGTTAACTCTTGTATTTGTATGCTAATTTACTGCCGTTCACAGATCTTTCTTACATCCAGTCTCAGCTGTAATCATCCAGTACTTATGCATCTTGACTCGAAATGGCCCTTCCTGACAACAACCCATCCCCCTATAAGTAATGGTTGAGGAGGTTCTGTTCCACTGTATCTGAGGAAATGTGCTTGTACATGAAGGCTTATACCTTGAATAAAACTTTGCTGGTCTTAAAGGTGCCACTGGACTCAAACTTTGTCCTGTTGCTTCAGACCAACATGACTACCCCACCTGAATCTATTGACATTTTTTAGTAATTGTCCTGGTGGGGAAAGAGCATGTTCTGTAATGCATTATTAAATAGCTCCACGTTTTTGAGAGTGAGCTGTTGCCACATTTTAGTAAACCTAGTGGTTTTCAAATCAGCTTCTGGTGTTGATCATGCTGTGTCTGGTCTTTCTTGCTTACTTGAAAGTTTAGACCATAGCTGATATACCCATACCTCATAATTTGGAATTTTCCCACAAACATTTGAACACAGATTCCCCCCCCCCCCTCCGTCCTTTCATAAAATACTAAAAGAATGTCACATTTTCTCTTCAAGTTGGCTCAGACTGTGGGATTAGGAATGGATGTAAATTTATAGCCTTGTTCTAGCTTGAAGGATGGAAGGCATCAGCAAGGTACCCCTCTGTTGTAACTACAACCAGTTCAGTTGAGAACCCCGTGATCAGGGAACATTTGTTCGACAGTTTGAACTGCTTTTCAACCATTTGCTTGAAAAGATAACAATATAATAAATACGTTAAATAAATTGTTACTTTTTTGTTTAAAAAACGAGAGGCTACCTGCTACTTTGAAGGGCCTGTATAAAATACTGTGCATAACTATAAAGGCTGAGAGCTTTAAAAAAATGTCAATTCTGCATAAGGAAGTATGTGATGGCTTATTTCATATGGTTGGCTTTCACTGCTCTAATTTTAAGTTGTAGACTTGCCAATAGTATTGTTCAAATCAGGCTTGTAACTCACTAAGGTACTAAGACCAATTCTTCAACCTTTCATGTTGATCCTTTGACACATAGGGACTTTGTTCCCTGTGAATATGTTGGTCTGCCATTCTCATTTTACAACACGTGTATGGTTTTTTTTTTATTAACTCTTTCAATTGTTGCACATGTGTGTTTATTTAGACTCTGGCATCAGCTGACTCTCCAGGTTCTAGACTTTGTGCAAGACCCCTGCTTTGCCCAAGGAGATGGACTTATCAAGGTAATAACCCTATTTTTTCACGTATTTTAATCATTTTGATTGTATTCTGAGCATTCTCATTCACCAAATGTTTTTCAGTTGTTGACTTAAAAAACAGCAATAAAAAGGTAGACAATCTCCAAGGAATCAAGTAAATCAGTATTCCCAGTTTTTTGTGTATGCTTACTCATGCAGCAACTCTACTTGGCATGTTGTTTCATATAATTTCATAAGTTTACATCTTAATCGTTAATACAATTTATTTCAAAGTAAGTTTTGAGAAAAAAGCTTTTGTTCTGTAGAGAGCTTTATTACGTGGCTTATAATCACACTTCTTGAGCCATTGGTAAAAGTAATTCTGTTCTGAAGGTGTAATGTTGGTGTTTTTTATTGATGATATAAAATTAGCTCTAATATTGATTGTAGGGGAGTTGCAACTGCTCAGATCTGTAAACAGGTCTGTCCCACTGCAAATGTTCCTTATCACTTGTGGACTTTGGCCATTTACAGAAGCCAAAAATTTGAGAGGCGAATCTTGTAGTATCTTTAGAGCCAGAGCAGGTGGGCTGTGAATGCCTTTCTACAGTTCTTAGTATATTCAGAGGGCACATTGTGGAGTCGCTTGCTTCCAAGAAGGATGTACCTTGTTTTCCCAGAGTTCTGCTTGATACCATGCCTGCTGCATTTGATACACTTAGTGGTGAGCTAAAAACTACTCCCAGTGTAAAAAAGGTCCTATAGGTAATGATACCAAGTTACCTGTTAGCTGAAATATTTTTTATGTTGTCTCAAGACATATCCTTTTTGTTTTCTTTTGCTACAGCTTTATGAAAATTTCATCAGTGAGTTTGAACACAGGTAAAACTTTTAGTGTAGTTTACACTTTTTAAATTTAATATTAAGTTTTAAAATTAAATGTAATTTTTGAAGTACCTGTATAAGATCAGTTGTTCTCACTAACCCCTCTGTATTGTAGGGTGAACCCTTTGTCTCTTGTAGAGATCATTCTTCATGTAGTCCGGCAGATGACAGGTAAATACCGTTTCCATTTCCTTATAGCTATCTATCAGAATGTGCATGGATAAAGCCATCACCTCTAAAGCCCTTTAGTAGCTGTGGAGGGAAGAAGTGAGCCAGAGGCCTGTCTGGTCTCTTCCCAAGGATAATCCTGGGTGAAAAACGTCCCTAAAGCCCTCAGTTTCAAGACTTCTGTGATAGATTTAGGTATTTCATTGGATCCTTAATGTGACTTCTTGCTTACGCTCTTTAGATCCTAATGTGGCCCTAACTTTTCTGGAAAAGACCCGAGAAAAGGTATGTGCACTGTCTAATATATACTATATGCATATATTTAGTCCATTACAGTGAGTGGACTTGTTTTCCATGCATGTACTACGTTAGACAACAGTCTGCATTTCATATCACAGAAATGACTAAGGTTAAGAGTAAGGCCATACACATAATCAGGTTAAGCCAAAATGGTTTGCCTAGCTAGAACAATCATTTTCAGTGCTGTGTAATCTATTTTGTGGCTACAGGTAAAAAGCAGTGATGAAGCTGTGATTCTGTGTAAAACTGCCATTGGTGCGTTGAAATTAAATATCGGTGATCTACAAGTCACAAAGGTGAGTTAATAATAACATTTTTTGTCGTTATTAATGCAGCGTGTTTTGACTGTGTTTCACAGGATGGAATCTGCACTTTTGTTCATCTCTTTTTTGTATCTCTCCCTTCTGTTGCTTGTGTGTGTGTGTGTGTTCAGCATTGAACTCTGTGGAAAAGACAAAACTCCTTTTGATTTTTGTTCAGCTTTGAAGTGTTTTATTGAAAATGCAATATGACTTAGAAAATAGTGTTTTTTCAGACAAGTGTGTCTGTTGATCATTCAACAGAATGCTTGTGAATATGATAAACAGTTTTCTTCAAGTGGCTAGAAAGCTGAACAGGTTTTCAAAATATTTAGTTGGTTCCTTTTGCTTTCATGTCTTTTTAGCCATCAGCACATGTCAGTATCATAATCCATAGGCCCTTACAAAATGTCGGTGTTAGTGCTGAAATTTCCTTTATATAACATAGGGATTCTGATGAATTTGCCTGTTAGAAACTGTGTTCCAGTGCTAATCAGCTGTTTGGGATAGATGTATGGGTCTGGTTACACTCTTCCACCTCCTTTCTCCTAAGTTTGACTGGCACTGTCAGAGGATCTAACTAAAAAGATAATAGTAGAGTTGGTGGTGGGGTTAGTAGCTGTTTGTGCCTTTAATCAGGCTTTTAAAATATAGATATATATAATTAGGAATTATAGAAATGATAATGAAGATATTGTCTTTAAGTAGTCACAGATATCTGTACAAAAGTTGTAGATATGTTTCTTCAGGGAAATTAAGACTTTCTGTAGTGCAAGTCCTATTGCCAGCAGAAGTTAAGTGGTTGAATGCACTCTGATCCTTATGTTAATCTGTTTTGCACTGCATTTGGATTCTGTCAAATATTGCTGAGCATCATGCACCAACTGTTGCAGGAGATTCTTTAATTACTGCTTAGACTTTAAAGAGAGAGCATCATAAAGATGGTGACGCACAGATTTGCGTAAAATACTTGCGGGAGTTAAAAGTAGGTATCCCTTTTTTCCTTTAGGAGACCATTGAGGAGGTTGAGGAGATGCTGAATAACCTTCCTGGTGTGACATCTGTTCACAGCCGCTTTTATGATCTCTCCAGCAAGTATTACCAGACAATTGGGAATCATGCCTCTTACTATAAGGATGCATTACGGTTCCTGGGATGTATAGATGTCAAAGATCTGCCAGGTAATTATACTTTCTGAGTTGGACATACTGCAGCTGTTGTGCTTATGAAGGTCATCATTTGTGGGGATGAATTCCTCAGCTGATAAGGCAGTCCTCAGTGTCATTGATGGGATAATGTCAGAAGTGGGATAAAGGGAATCTTTGTGTAGCTATGTTGTGAAAAAACCATCTTTCAGTTGTTAATATGGGGATGTATAATACTATTCTAGCTCTCAAGTTACATGTCTTGGAAATCGGAGGGCTTTGTCCGAAGCCAGGTAAAACCTGAAGTAGTAAGATGGAAGTCGAATCCCTTGGCAGTTCTGTTTAGGTCCCCATCCCATGCCTTTCTTATGACTATTCTTGCTCATCACCTCCATTCTCAATTTCTGTGCCTTTCCTCTCTTTATTTATTCATTTTATTGTTTCTATTTGTATCCCGCCTTGCTGGACACGCTGGCTCAAGGCGGCTAACAAGATCAGATAGCATAAAACAATCCAAAATTAAGACAGTTAAAAACAACATCCCAGTTAACAACATCAGTAGATGAAAACAGCAAATGATGGCGGTATTCAAGTCGGCCCAAGGGCAGGGGTAGCATCCAACAAAGTCGGATGATAACGATGTTCCAAGTCAGCCCAGTGGTAAAAGTAGCATCCAGCAGGGTCCCTCTCTTCTTCTACCCCATTATGTGACAAAGTATCCCAAATAAGCAGATATTAAATTATGTAATTTTCCCCCAAAAAAAGTCTTGGCGGGAGAATTTGGCACTTCTGTGCATAGAATGCTTATTGTGTGTAGAACAAGAGGACACACATGTTTGTATGTCATAACACAAAATATAGATAGAACAGGTACTGTTACTGCCAGCATTCCATTGGGTGTCTCCTACTGGGGATGCAGGAAGGACTGTAGGACTGTCACTTGAGCCAGAGATTTTTCCTTTTCAGTGGCTGACCAGCAGGAGAGAGCCTTTACTTTAGGATTAGCAGGACTCCTGGGTGAAGGAGTCTATAACTTTGGGGAACTGGTAAGTTCAGTCTTTTGGTTAAAACATTGGGGTAGAGGCAGGTGGCTGCTGTTGTCCCATTGACGTCCCACTGTATTATTTCCTCAGCTTATGCATCCTGTACTGGAGTCTTTGAGGAGCACTGATAGGCAGTGGCTGATTGACACGCTCTATGCCTTCAACAGTGGTAACGTGGAAAAATTCCAGACTTTGAAGTCAGCATGGGGCCAGCAGGTGAGTGGATGGTGTGGACTGATGGCACTCTGGGAAAGTAACATAGTTCCTGTATGATTATATATAATCAGAATAATGATTTCCCTGATTTATACCATTTTGTTAGCACAGTTGGTTTTTTTACACTTACCCTGATCTTGATTTGTTCTTTGTACTTAAATAATTAGTTTGTAACAGCAGGTTGTAAGACATCCATTAGCTTGGTTTCTGTATCCAGGCCTACACAACTGGTGACCTACCAAACCAAGTACCACTTACCAAGGGGCTCAAGCCTCCTGTTTTTGCTGCTTGCCTGAGACTGCAAAATTGTCAAGCAATTGGCAGCCTTTTGTACAGAGTTGGTGGGCTGTATTCCGTGTTAAGTTGTGTGGGCATCTTCTGATTTTTGCATGTGGCTACCGGAAGCCACACTAATGAAATCTCCCTCTGTATTCTACTTGATATTCCTTTTGCAGTCAAAATTTTGAGCTAATATAGTTGGAAGTTTGCATTTAAAAGTAAGATATGTCTCTGACATCACAAGAGGAAGAAGAGATTGGATTTATATCCCGACCTTCACTACCCAAAGGTGTCTCAGAGCAGCTTACAAACTCCTTTCCCTTCCCCTCCCCACAACAGACACCCTGTGAGGTAGGTGGGGCTGAGAGAGCTCTGACAGAAACTGCTCTTTTTCAAGGACAGCTCTTGTCAGAACTACAGCTTGCCCAAGGTGATCCAGCCAGGTGCAAGTGGAGGAGTGGGGAATCAAACCCGGTTCTCCCAGATTAGAGTTCACGCACTCTGCTGGATCCAACCCTGCTGGGTCCAACTAGTGGTCCATTTAGCCCAGTATCCTGGTTCACACAGTGGCCAACCAGTTGCCCTGGAGGACCAACAAACAGATCATAGAGGCCAAGGCTATCCTCTGATGTTTCCTTCTAACACTGGGTTTCAGAAGTTTACTGCCTCTGTATGTGGAAGTTCCCTTTACTCACCATGGCTTGTAGTCAGAGAGGGCTATTTCCTCCATGAATCCATCTAACCCCCCTCTAAAAACCTTGCTTAACAATAAAGCCAGTTCAGTGTAGTGGTTAAGAGCGGTGGACTCTAATCTGGAGAACCGGGTTTGATTCCCCACTCTTCGACATGTAGCCAGCTGGGTGACCTTGGGTCAGTCAAAGTTCTCTCAGAGCTGTTCTCTCAAGAGCAGTTCTCTGAGGGTTCTCTCAGCTCCACCTACCTTACAGGGTGTCAGTTGTGGGGAGAGGAAGGGAAGGAGATTGTAAGCTGCTTTGAGACTCCGACTGAAGGGCAGGGTATAAATCCAACTCTCCTCCTCCTCCTCCTTTCTGAATATTTAACCTAAGTACATTTGCAAGCATTGATTCTAAAACCAGATGTTACCTGGCAAGACTGAGTCCGATGGATTTTCAAAGTCCAAAACAGATTCTCCACCCAACCTGGCTCACCCAGAATCAAGAGGTATCCCAAAGTTAGATATAATCCAAATCGAGATGTTTGACTAACCCAGACTCTGCACTGTTATGTTTTACAGCCAGACCTGGCTGCAAATGAAACTCTCCTCCTACAGAAGATTCAGCTGTTGTGCCTCATGGAGGTGAGTCAGTAGTGGAAATCCGTTTGACACATAGTATCTCTAATGAATTGGTTGAATTTGGAAATGTATTTTCATTTGGTTGTTTGATAGGTTTTTGTCTTAAGTATCTAATGAGCTCTTCCGGCCGGATGTAGATTTATTTATTTTTTTCTGCGTTCTTCACACTACTAAGAGAATTTCGGAAAGTAAAGTGCCAGACTGACTATACTCCCTTCCCCCCCCCCCCCCAGGTTCCTCAGTCCTTCATCAATCCTGGACAAATGGGTGGGTGGGGGGCGGCGATACTCACTTGAGAGTCTTTCTCCTTCAGGACACTCCCCCTGCACCAAAAATCTCCGGCACGGATTGGCCTGGGAGGCTGAAGAGAGTTTGGCTACCTGGTTTCAGCCTGTACCCTGCCGAGCCTTTGGGCCTTGGACTCCACCAGGCCCTTAGTTCTGGGGGGCTTCAGTGTCCACCGTGATGATGCCGCCTCTTGGCAGAGGCTGTGGGGACCTCGGAGTAATCTATGAGAGTCGACAATCCGACAGCCGTGTTTGGCATGGTCGATTGCAGTCCTTTGACCCACTGCCGTGCCGACATGGGGATACAAGGGGACCGCCTTGCAGTGGCTTGTCTCTTTTCTCCAAGGTCAGGGACGGAGAGTGGCACTTGGGGAGAAGGTCTCACCACGCCACCCACTGGTATGTGGCATCCTCTCCCCTATGTTACTTAACATCGACATGTGCCCTCTTGCCCAGCTGGTCCAGAGGTTTGGGCTGGGTTATCACCAATACGCTGATGACACCCAGCTATAGCTGCTGATGGACAGCCACCCAGGTACCACCCCAGAGGTTCTGGCTAGGGCCCTGGAGGCTGTGGCACGGAGGCCCTGTGCCTGAGCTGCGGGGAGACAGAACTGGGGATCCGGCTCCCCACCCTCGACAGGGTGCCGTCAGTGCCAGCATCAACGGTGAGAAGTCTGGGTATGACCTTGGATGCCTCACTTTCAGTGGAGGCCCAGGTAACAACCGTTGCCAGATCAGCATTTTTTCCATCTTTGACAATTCAGGAAATTGGCCCCCTGTCTCTCCCCCCATGGGGAGATCCATGCCTTGGTCACCTCCAGGCTGGACTACTGTAACTCACTCTCCACAGGGCTACCCTTGAGACTGATCCGGAAACTCCAGCTGCGCGTTTCCTTACTGGGACCTCGGGACAAGCACATATACAGTTTATGCTCCACCAGCTTCATTGGCTTTCAGTTGAGTACCAGATCAAGTTCAAGGTTCTGGTATTAACCTTTAAAGCCCTGTGCAATCTGGGACCACCGTATCTGCAAGACCATCTCTCCCGCTATGTCCCCGGAGATCTCTGTGTTCTTCAGATCAACATCTGCTGGCGATCCCCGGCCCACAGGATGTCCACTTAGCCTCATCCAGGCCTGGTGGAACAGTCTCCCAATTGAGATCAGGGCTCTGCAGGATTTACAACCATTCCACAAGGGCCTGTAAAACAGAGCTGATCCGCCAGGCCTTTGGTAAGGCGGCAGACACCATAGACACACCCCACACCCCCCCCCCCCCCATTCTATTCACCTGTGCCACTCACAGGTATTTTTAATATATTGAGCGGTGGGAATTTTTGCCACTTGATAAAAATCAGTATATATGAGCACACATACAAGGGTCAAAACTTTCCGAGGTCGCTTTAAGGGTATTATTGTCATCTCGTGATTTATGTATGGATTTGAATTTTAATCTTTTATTATATTATGTTTTAATATTTTAAATTGTTATATTTGTGTGTTGTGAGACGCCCAGAGGTTGCTTGCGGGGTAGGGCGGGATACAAGTAAATAAATAAATACTTCTGTTATTGTTATGATAGGAGGTACACTCCTTTTATATTGTGAGGCAAAAAGAGTTGTGCTTTGTCACTTTTGGCCATTCCACTGCAGCTGAAACAAAGGAATGGGTAATTCAAGTTGGAATCCTACATCTGTGTAAGAGCACCACTTGGTATCCAAGTGATATGTACCGTTACCCTGGCATATCCATGACCTAATTTGATCCAACTGACCGTAGTGGAATTCCTGTTTTTCAAAATAGTAGAGTTTCCTTATATGTCAGTCTTTTAAGTCTCGTTTGCTGTCTGAAGCTTCTTTAAACGGCTCTAATGTAATAATGAACTGCAGACTGGAAGGTCAGTAGTTCAGCAGTTCGAGACCCAAGTGCTGCATGACGGCATGAGCTCCCTTCTCTGGTCCCAGCTCCTGCCAACCTAGCAGTTCGAAAGCAAGAAATTGCAAGTAGATAAATAGGTACCACTTCAGTGGGAAGGTAACAGCGTTCCGTGCGCCTCGGCGTTTAGTCACGCCGGCCACATGACCACGGAAACATCTTCAGACAGCGCTGGCTCTTCGGCTTGGAAATGGAGATGAGCACCGCAACCCTAGAGTCGGATTCGACTTGCTTTCGAGGAAGGGAAACCCTTTACCTCTAATGTAAAATTGGCATAGGTTTCATTCAGGTGCTTACTCAGCAGAGCACTTTGGCATCGGCTGAATCCATATTTTTATTTGGGGTTTGTTCAGCAAGCTGATTTTTTCACATCCATATCCCTCAATAACAGCCAGCCTTTTAAAGAGAATTTATCATATCCTGCTGTGAAAAAAAATCTAGCTTGTTTGTCAGAATCATAGAGTGTTAGAGTTGGAAGGGACCTTGCAGGAGCCTAGTCAATCGGTTATTTCACAGAGACAGGTAAGGATTGTCTCAAAGCCCCACTAGGCATCTTCCCCCTCTTGCTGATCTTGTCATCCACTGTGTGAAAGCCGTTGAGAGCCAAGGCAACTGGAAAGATTGAGAGGAGCTTTTGCGGAATCCCACTCTCCCTGGGTGGAATTTCTCCATACTTCCCCAAAGCTCCTCCTGAGCCCCTTGAGGTGTCAGGGCCACCCCCCCGCAAAGAGTACCCCTGTTCTTTATGCTGTCCATCTGGTGTCAGGCACCAGAAAGGGAGTAAGGAAATGGTGCAAGGATTGTGTGCACTCACCATTCTACAGAGGCCCAGCACAGATGAACAGAAATCTGTCAGCATAGAATGGAAAAAACAACTCTAAAGACATAAATATATATAAACAAAGAGAATGTTGCTTACCTAACTCTGGTATTCCACCTCCATCCCCACAGGGGTCATTTCGTAGAAAAAGAGGTGCAGGAGCTCATTAGCATACCTTATTTGCACATGTCACACCCCCTGACGTCACCGGACGTGTGTCAGAAGGCAACACCCCCCGCTCAGGCTCCACTGGACTGTTTTGGAGTGCTAGCTATTGGGGGGGTGATGTGCAGATCTGTCCTTGCAGAGGAGGGAGAGCTTGTACCTGAATAAAACTTGGTCTTAAAGGTGCCACTGGACTGTTTTGGATTGCTAGCTATTTGGGGGGGGGGGAACGCGCAAATCTACCCTCACAGAGGAGGGAGAGCTCGTACCTGAAGGCGAGCAAGTGGGTGGTGCTGCAACTTACCTTGCTGCTTCTTCCTCCTCGTGGCCCGACTGAGGGCTGCTGGGAGCAGGGGGCGGGGCTTGTTGCATGTGCCCGCACCCTGGGCTCCTTACTGCTGGAGCTCCGTTCCTGTGCGCTCTCGCAGGAAATGACCCCTGGGTGTACTTATAGAGAGTGTTTTCTCTCGCTCCCAACACCCACGCAGTTTCCCAACTGACAAGCTGCTTTTATTCCTGGTTATGTCAATGGTTGGTAAGCAGTATTCTTATTCTCCTTAGAAGGGTGGACCTTAGATGCCGACTGAAACCCAGTTAGCCAACCAGAGTGAGTCTTGCATCTGTGAGTAAATTAAAATCCCAGGCTCTGCCTCTTCCCAGCTACTGATCACCTTCTAAGCCCTTCCTGGCTGTAACGTAAGGTGGTTTATGACTGTGCCCACAAGTGGGTGTATTTTCTTAGGACAAATGACCTCATTCATGACGAGGGTAAGTAAAAAAAAGCTTTTATGCTGATTTGGGGTTTTTAAGAGAATATCTTTCTTTGGAGTTGAGGCTAGGTAAAGGTAAAGGTTTCCCTTGTTCGAAAGCCAGTCGACTCCGACTCTAGGGATGCGGTGCTCATCTCTGTTTCCAAGCCAAAGAGCCAGAGCTGTCCGAAGACCTTTCTGTGGTCATGTGGCCAGCATGACTAGACGCCGAGGCGCATGGAACGCTGTGACCTTCCCACCGAAGCGATACCTGTTTTCTACTTGCAATGTCTTGCTTTCGGACTGCTAGGTTGGCAGGAGCTAGGGCCAGAGACGGGCGCTCACTCAGTCATGCAGCACTCGGGTTTCGAACTGCTGAACAGCTGACCTTCCGGTCTGCAGTTCAGCGTCTTAACCACTTGAGCCACCGCAGCCCCTGAGTTGAGGCTAAATTAACCTTAATTTTACTTGCCTGCAGATGACCTTCACTCGACCAGCAAATCACAGACAACTCACTTTTGAGGAGATTGCTAAGAGTGCCAAAGTCACTGTGAATGAGGTGAGTTGCTCTGTGAACTGATATATGAAGAAGCCAAAGGTCCTGAGCTTCGGTTGAGTGTATTCATTCACTGTTAAAAAACTTCAGGTGATTCATTTAAAATATTCTTTGTTAAATTCAGGTTGGTGAACAGCTTCTAGGCAAGTAGTTACAGAGACTAAAGTTTCAATACTTTATTTTTTCTGTTCTTATTAATGGCTTTATTTTGATTTCTAACAAATACTTCTACTGTTCAGTTGTACAGTGATTTGCTTGAGAACAGTTGAGAACTTTCTGAAGCCAGCAAAGGTTCTTATTTTCTTCTGCAGGTGGAGCTGTTGGTGATGAAGGCACTTTCAGTGGGTTTAGTAAAGGGCAGTATTGATGAAGTGGATAAAAAAGTTCACATGACATGGGTCCAACCACGGGTGCTGGATTTACAACAGGTAATCATGGCTGAGATCTTGATGCTACACCCTTTTTCTGGTTGGCCTGGAGTCTTGAGGGGAAAAGCGATCTAATTTATTACAGCAAAAGCCAGTAAAACAGTACAATTCTGATATAGGAAGAATTAAAACAGTAAAAACATAGGAATTGTATAAAAGCATTAACAAGAGAAAATTAATAACATTAGTAAAATAAGAGAATCATACAGTTTTTTCAGCTAAAATAAGTTTACGTTTCCTAATAGCTAAGCAACAAAATTTTGCCACAGCGTAAGTCACTGAGCTCTGGACGTCTTCTAGGAGGGATTTACAAAGGACTTCTGGCCTAAAGTCAAGATAAGACTGCAGAGGGCGAAATCTAGACAAAAGGGGTAGTATAAGATGGTCTCGTTTCTCCCGATAGAATCTGCAGAACAGGAGGACATGAGTAACTGATTCCAGCATATTAGCCATGCATGGGCATCTACGTTCATGCATTGGAACTCGAGTGAATTTACCTTGCAGTACAGCGGAAGGGAGTGCCTCAAAACGGGTTCTGGAAAGGCCCATCTGTAGGGTTCATGGGTAATGTTAACTAAATAAGGGGCGACAGTAAAATGAGGCCAAGATTTTATATTTCTGAAGTTCTCGGGTAGCGAGGCTTCTTCATTTTGTGATTCAACATCACAAAGCCTCTGCGCGACAGCTGTTCCTGCCTTGCATAGGCTCCCATAGAAGAGATCTTCTGGTAATAGGCCAATCTGATTTAACTTATTAAGAATTTGTGTGGACCAGGCAGGGTGAGGGTCCGAGGCTAATAGGTAAGGTATTAAACCCTTCGGGTTGTAATGAATTTTTAGCCAGAGTGTTATAGGGGAAAAGCTTATCTCTGTGTAGGATGGGAGGAGAGGGAAGCACTGGTAAAACATTCCTCTTCTGTGTCAGTTACTGTGCCTTATGTAAGCCCTTTGTTGAGCCGGCAAAATCAAGTTTATTCAGATTGATCCTCTGCGTCTTCCTACCTAATTATGGTACCGTCAAAACTATATATAAGATAAATATCTCGCTATCAGGATGAAATGAATTTCAGAAAATAAAAGACACTACTGGGAGACATGCTGCATGTTAACGTCTCTAATAATCCTGGCTGTCCTGGGAAACATTCTGATAGAGAAAAGCTTCAGTTCTTGTGTCCCTAACCTCTACAACCCCTGTTAACTTCCATGTTTCCCGGTTCTAAAGTGCTTGTGGATTTGCTTCCTAGATAAAGGGCATGAAAGACCGCCTGGAATTCTGGTGCACAGATGTGAAGAGCATGGAGATGCTGGTAGAACACCAAGCCCACGATATCCTAACATAAAGGACCTTGTACTGGCTGGAAGAGTGTCTTGTACTGTTGCTGAAACTGGCAGTGCCCTGACCACTGACTCTGTATGAATTCTATTAAAAATGGGGGCTAGGGGAGGAGGGGAAGAACTACTTCTCTGATGCTTGTACAGAGGACTAAGTGGCCTTTGCTGCATAACCCTTTGGTGCTTGGAGTCGGGAATTCCCTATTTATGTGCTAGCATTGAACTAGTGCTCACCAAGGGAACTCCCACCCTGCTGTCACCAAAGGTGTGTGTGTGGGAGGGGGAATAAGGGTTCCATAATGGTGGATTTAATTGGTCTTGGTTTGGGGCTGTTGTGATGGAGGATGCTGGGATGTTGGGAGCTCTGTGCTAACCATGGAGGTCTCTAACTCAGCAATGGAGTGGCAGCAAAACTTCCATTTTGCACGTGGGGTGCACAAGGGAAGGGCCACCCCACCACTGTCAGGCA
>NW_015167586.1:275618-319752 GCF_001447785.1 Gekko japonicus | reverse complement strand
GCTGAACCCTATCAATGAGTTTTCCGAAAATAAAAATCATAAGTTTAGTGGATTTGTTTTTATATCCTCCTTGGGTTTGCTCTTGTCTTTTATGAACATTTTATCCTGAAGTGTGATGCAGTAAAAAGAAAAAAGAAAACTACCGGAATAAAAACTTCTCTGCCTTCCGTCGTTGTGCAGTTCTGTTGTGTTTTAGGGGTGGAGTTTTGGACTGAGGAGCAGTCCTGTTTCAGAGGTGGCCGATCAGGCCCCCAAACCTGGCTTGGCTTGGCAGTTGTCTCAGTAAATTTTAGAAATTATCATCAGGAGGACATGATTCCAGTCTCAGTGCTTCTTGCCAATCTTCCCCTTTAATGGATGACTTTGGATTTCAGGATGTGCTGCCATCTGCAAATATGTTGATTTAAGATGATCTCCAGTAACGTCTAAAACAGTATTTATCTGTGCTGGTCAGATTCCTTTCCAGTGGGAGAGAGACTGAAGTGAGCTGTAGGAGGAGGAAGCATCACAGCCCCGCTCACTTCAGCTGATGTGTAGCTGAGAGCAAGGACACCTGGGATGCTGAAGGTCACTTTGCTCAACAACGTACATCTTTCAGTGTCAACAGTTGTCGCTTTCCCCCTTCAATATAGAAGTTCTGTCTGTAGCCATTGATACAGTGAATTTCTTACTGTCGCATCACTGTGTTTAGAGCTTCCCACGTCACTTATTTGATGTGCTGCATATCAGTGGTCAGTCTTAACAGCTGACAAAGAACTCAACTCTTGAGTTCGTGAGGGGGAAACTGCATCTTTCTCAAGATCAACTGACGAGAGAAATACCAACTCTGCCTAAGAGGCACTTGTAGATAGTCATGGTTGGAAAGAGCTGCATATTATGTGTCCTTCCATTATTTTTTCTGGGATTTTGTTTTCAGTACAGAGTTGCTAGGGCTGCAGTTTAAAAGGGAAAACAGTGTACAGTGAAGTTTTCCTGGTAAATTGCCACCCTAGTAAATTGCTGCTTGTGGGCCTACATGGTAGATTTTCCCTCAAAAGAAACAGACCATTAGCGTATGAAGAGAGGGGTTAGGCTAAAATTCTGCCTGGCATTTTGTCTTCTAGATTTTTTTTTTTTAAATGTAGGAGCACTCAGTTTTGTGACCCCCCATCTACAGGTCTGTAGTAGTACCAGTGGCACGGGTTTACAGCCTCAGGGAGAGCTAGCTAGGGTTCCCATCTGCCTTACTTCATAGAGGCTCAGTGGCATGTTATTTATCGGGGGATTTCTTCCCAAGGCATGAAAAGCTTCAGCTGCCGGTTTCCACGCATTAAGCCTCTAAAGTAAGAGGACAGTTTTCTCCAGGCCTGTAGGCAACTGTAGTGAGAACTAGGCCACGGTAATTTGTTTCTTTTCATTCACATTGGAAGCTTTCATACTGGGATGTTTGTGCATTCAGTAATTTCAAAAATCTCTCCCTTTTCTGGGCTCAATTTATGCCATGAATCACTAGGAACGTGAACCAAGAAAAGATCTAGGGACTCTGAGCAGCTTTACAGTCTATGATCCCTATTTCCTCACTGCATTGATTGCAAAGAGGAGTGGTGAATATTTTGCTTTCAGCTGGGCCTGTGTGTGCGCTCTGGGTGTGCAATCATTGTTTCGGCAGAGAAACATTAAGGACGATAAGGCTGCAAAAGTTCTAAAAGTGGGTAATGCCTGCTAAAGTCTCAGGAGCCACGCTTCCCTGTGGAAGGGACTC
The DNA here is from genome assembly GCF_001447785.1 of Gekko japonicus. Taxonomy (NCBI): domain Eukaryota; kingdom Metazoa; phylum Chordata; class Lepidosauria; order Squamata; family Gekkonidae; genus Gekko; species Gekko japonicus. Next base: position 318,011 of record NW_015167586.1, on the reverse strand, counting down.
GGGCATCTTCCTTGGTCTCCTGTTACTCAGGAGAAAGGGCAAATAGACTATGCCAAACACAAGCTTTTTTCTTGACATCTGTTTAAAAACATTTTTAAAGCACAGATGACTTCCCTGATAATGGAGTGGTTATTTCTGAATAATTCCCAATGAGAGCAAAGTGAGGAGAAAACGTTCATTCCTTCTCAACTTCTAACTGTACACCTGGTTCAGGTGGCATGGCAGGCCCTCTTGTTAAGAGCTATTTCTCATTGCTTATATAAAAACCAAGATCAAGTCTGGGATTCCTTGAGGAAAGTCTTAAAATGATGGTATTCATAGATACCGTGTTTCCCCAAAAATAAGACACTGTCTTGTATTTATTTTTTCTCAAGAAGACACACTAGGGCTTATACCACAAATGCATAGAAATCCTGCTAGGGCTTATTTTTTGGGTAGGTCTTATTTTCGGGGAAACGGTAGCCATTAGAATGAAAAACATATAGGGCCTTGCTCATTACAGTGAGCTTTGCTGTTATTCTTTGAGCTGCTTCAGAGATGAGCCAAGGTGTGACTAGTACTTCAGGTTTTGGTTTCCAATGTAATGTTCAAAGTGGAATGTCAGTTTTGTGTATTATGAGTTCTGGAAACACTTCACATGTGAGTGGAAAGGAAAATTCTGCTTTGGATGCAAACCGTGTTTGTGTTTATTTTCCCCTCCCCTTTCTGCTGCTCCTCTGCTGTTGGACTTTGGCTCTGAAGTGCAGATCCACAAGTTCATGTGCGTCTCAACCTATTTCCTCAAAAAGTATAAGTTAGCATGCTTGACTTTAGCCTGCAGCTCCTCCTCCTTTCTCCCCTGGTAATGGTAGTATCTAGCAATACATAATTCATGAAGTGACACTGTCTTACGGTATGCTGGCATGTCCTAGCTAGATGTTACTACAGGCCCTGTTATTTTCAGTGACTCCACTGATTGCCAAAATGCTTAGTTCTCCACCTCAAATCTTTTATTAAAATTGCAGCATGTGCAATTGTGATATATTTTTTAAATTATCCTATTTTTGTACTAAAGGTTCCAATATCCTCTTGCCCTGGGTTTTAGTTTAGTTCCTTCAGCAGTGTGTATTCTCCCTCCCACCCCAAAGAACAACCAATTCCAGTTGCTATGGCTTTAAACAATGGTTTTTAATTATAAAAACCTCTAGGGGCAGCTTTCTGTGAGAGAAACCTTCAAGCTTTTTTTCAGCATTGCCTCATATGTTGTTGTGTTCAAAGCTGATTCCTCCTGTTTGCCCTTCAGTCACTGGACCGATTCCTGTAATTATCCAGGTGGGCCAGAATCCAAAATGCTGGGCCCAAGAATGCTGTAAACATCACAGTCAGTGCTATGGCTTGTTCCTATAAACGGGAGAAAGAGCCAGATGTAATAAAATACAATGTTTTGGTTTACGGTGGGGGGGGGGGGTTGACCCTTTAGAGTAAGTGGTTTCTTTTTTTTCCTACGAAGAAGCACACGTGTAACTACATGAAGTAATGTTATGCATAACACTCCTGTTTACTTTTATACCACCACACTGTCAGTGTAGAGTATTCCTTATTATTTGAACTGGCCCACAGGTGCCTCGCTGGTTCATACGGCTTTGCTGCAAAAGTACAGCATCAGACCATCAAACAGTAACAAGTCTAGCTCCTGTGTGATTGCAAAAGCAGCACTACAGGGCCATGCACCAGACAAGGAAAGGGGTTTCTGTGTCTCCAAAGGTATGCAGAAAAATACAACTATAAACTAACCAATGAAAACAGTGACCCCCCCCCCCACAAGAACCCTGCCAGATCATAGTTTGTTGCTGAGAGTCACTTAAAGGGTGGGGGGGATTAGCTCAAGGTTTTGGGATTTGTAGAATTGTGGAGGGGGAGATTTGGGGCATGAGGGAAGCTCCAAATTGCCCCCCCCCCCAATGATTCCTCACAGGCCTCCTGCTTGTATGGAATATTTTTTTTAAAAAAATGGGGTCGGTTGTGTTCCTTGCTAGCAGCTGTCCCTTTTATGCTTCACTATGGGGTTTTTTTTGGTTTTTTTAAAAAACAATTTTATACAATTTTTAGCCACCATAAACGGACCGTTCTTGGAACCCTCCTCATAATTAATTGTGAGCATTCAGTCCAGTTAATAGTTTTCAAGACGCTGTTGTAATTATTGCCTTTCCCAAGACCTTGGTGTACAGGAAGAACACGCGTTTTTGGGCCTGCAGCTATATAAAGCATTAAGAAAGGGAGCACATTTGCGACTGACTTTCAAGTGACTTTGTTCTGAAGGCAGGAGCTGAGGCCCTTGCCTAATCCACCCAATAATAAATCGCCTGAACTGGTTGTAGCTCACCTTACATCTGTGTGGCAGCAGTGGCTGTGTGCAAGCTGACCCTTTGGTGCATGAAGCAGCTTATTTTTCCTCTCTGTTTTGTGGGGGATGGGGTGGGAACTGACCTTCCTCTTCCGGTTACACTTCACTAATACCCCGTTTAATTGAGTTCAGATTTATAATGTCTGGAACTTTCTCAAAAATGGTTAATCACACGAGGGACTGCTCCTACTGTGTCAAATGCTTCCCAGTTCTTCAATCAATGTTTTTGTGCAATACAAGCTCAAAATGCTGCACGGAATAATTTAAGCATATACGTTTTCAAGCAGTAGAGCCTAGACAGGCACTGCCAAGTCTAGTAAGTACCCATTCTTCCCCTTAGGGCAGTTGTAGCATTGCTTAGGTCGGTCTGCATTCAGATGCTGGTTGGGTCTACATTTGGATTAAACAACTGAAATTGTATAAAACAAATTGTGTTGGTTGTCTGATTCATTGTTTAATCCTTTTAAGTATGCAGCTGTGTATATCAGACAAAGATACCAACAGCATGCAAGAGATCTCTGCCCTGGAATTTCTTTGGCACGCTGGGTCACCCTAAAGGTTGAATCTGGAAACAACCACACCCCAAGCCAGAGCCTCCTTAAAAAGAAAAAGAAAATTTATTTTAACGTGCATGGGTCCAAGAATTCCATGCTCAAGAACCCCGATTTGAGTTTACACAATACATTTATAGAAATAAGAAAGGAACTTTATTACAACTTCCAACATACACCTTTTGGCGGGAAAACACATGATTGGTTAAGAACTTGGGGGTCTGACCGATCTATGCTGTTGCTTAGGCATGTGACACTTTTACCCAGTTTCTGAACTAGTTCAGACCGGTTTACCTGCACCGGTTGCTGTCAATCTCAAGCCAAATGCTCCCTCCCAGTATGATCCTAGAAACAACTGTGAAAGTTGATTTTTAATATGCTAACTTTAGAGTGGAGGAAATGCTGTTTAAAGAGGAAGGTGCTCAAAGTATCTAAGCTCTCCCCCACCCCTGAGGTTTATCTATAGCATCAATCTATAAAACACCCAGTGTTAATCCTAGTTTGGCTTTTATTTTAGCTATACTGTGCAAAAATGAACAGAGGCTTGCATTTGTTTCCTGGTACGTGTGTCAGACCTTGAGATCAATGGCTGTGTGTCTAATGGCTCCTCAACCAAACGGCTGCCCAAAATGAGGAAATGAACTACAGGGTGGCATCATAAATTACTTAAAAGTATTTGCCCCAACCCAGTTTAAATCCATACCATTCCTACTGACTTCAGTAAAAGCCATTAGGAATAACAGCAAGGAAGCATTTAGTTTTGAAAAGAGTTTCTCCTATAACTAAAGAAAAAGAACACTTTTGATCGTGCCAGGAGATTAATACATTTCCCCTCCGCCTATTTCTGTTTCTGCTCCCAAGACTATTTCAGTTAGTAATAAAATGTAGAGGCCTGGTGGGTTCCTTCCAGCACCATAAGGCCGCATAATATAAGACGGTTTTGAGGAAAGGGGGACTCCCTCATCCTGTCCTTTTAACATGGTTATCGTCTTGTGTCTAGGTGTGAGTCAGCTTGTGTGGGATTTTAATATTCTGGGTCCCAGGTGGTGGGATCGAATCCCCCCCCTCCACCCCGCACCAAACAATGCGCCGTCCGATAAAGTTTACCCCCCAGACACGTAGTCTGATTTCCAGTTCAAAAACAGGAGGACTTACGACTGGAGTTACAATCTCTTTCGGTGGGTTACTTCCAATGCTTGCTTTTGGAACCATCTGATTCCTCAGCGCTGCATTCAGGAACCGGAATGTCTTCCGAAAACCCGGCATGTTCTTCTCTGTGGGTGGTTTTTCCCCCCTTTCCACCCCAAAGCTCTTGCTAAAGCAGGGTTATGGCCCTTCGCAGGACGTGTCCACTGGCTGCAAAACAAGGCTGGGAAGTTGCAGCTGCCACTGGGTCACGAGTTCCCTATTCCAAAGCCGCTGAAAGTCTGCAAGTGGTTTGCTGTGACGCCAGGTGTCAGTGCGAGATACACGTTCCGTCACTCTGTTCCTGTAAGATTAATCTAGCACTGCTTGACTCTGGTAGGCTACCTGGTTGCCTAGCTACCTCACAAATACACACTGCTTTTGAATTCCCAGATAGCTGAGGCCTCTCTGGACTGAATGCCCCCTAACTGCTGCTTTCAACGTCCTTAACTGCCATTCTCAGCCGGTCTCTCTCACTAACATTCCATCAGCTTCTTCCTAAATCTTTTATCTTTTTAAAAAAAATCAGATTTCTTGAACAGTGCACTTACTGATTTCCAAAATAAAATTGCTGAGCGGTCAGGTTAGAATGGATAAAAAGAAGTCCTTCTTCACCCAAAGAGTGATTAACACATGGAATCCACTGCCACAGGAAGTGATGGCAGCTACAAGCATGGACGGCTTCAAAAGGGAATTAGATAAGCACATGGAGCAGAGGTCCATCAGTGGCTATTAGCCACAAGGTATAGATAGGAACTCACAGGCTGGGACAGGTGATGCTTTTCTTCTTGGTGCTTGGGGTGGGGGCAACAGTGGGAGGGCTTCTAGTGTCATCTGGCCCCACTGCTGGACCTCCCGATAGCACCTGGTATCTTTGGCCACTGTGTGACAGAGTGTTGGACTGGATGGGCCATTGCCCTGATCCAACATTATGTTCTTATGATAGGACTAGGAATGTGATGGCAAAACACCAAAACATTCTGACATCTGGTGGGGTTTTGGGTTGCCAGTCTCCAGGTGGTGGCTAGAGAGCTCCCAACTATTACAACCAATCTCTTCTCCAGGTTGAAAGACAGAAATCCCGTCTACGGTATGTTTCCCCAGCCCAATTTGAGAAAGCATTTGGCACAATCCTGTAGAATAGAACCAGATCTAGAACTTTATTAATAACAAAGGAGGGAAGCATGGGTTCGACAAGATTTTGGATCCCGCAGCTCTCCCTGAGGTTACAATGGGAAACATAGGGTTTTATACCCCCTATGGCACTTAGAAATAAATCATAATTATTGGTTCCATCAAACTTTGTCATATATCAGTCACAATGTTCTGATTGGGCCCAGACCTGTGGGCTGGATTTTCTCAAGCGAAAAGGTACCTCCTTCATTTAAACAATGGGCCTTCTTCTTCCCAGGCTATGAAATTCTAAAAGTATCTAATGTAGCAGATATGGGTACATAGTGGTGTGTGTTCTTCATCTAACGTAGGCTAAATGACATTAGGAATATGCGCAGTTATAGCTGGCCTACCAAGGCCATAGGCCTCAGCAAAAATAGCAAGTTAACATTTTGTTCTTTCAGCATTTTGCCCTCCCAGCATGCATCCAAACAACAGTCACGAATGAACCAAAGTTAATACCTGAATGATGTTAGAATCATAAATGGCACTTAACATATGCACCGTGGAAGTGCTAAGTGCACCCACCAAGTCAAACCTGTTAGTCAGTGGCAGAGTACAAAGTGTTTCATAAACTGTGCGTACAACAGGCTCCACCCCCCAAATCCCGAGGTATTTTCCAACCCAGCGCTGGCAGCCCTAGGAAGAGCTAAAGTTGGAAAGAGGCTCTTCCCAGATGACAGGGAGTGTTTGACGTTGCCAGACCACAGTAGACTCAGCACTGGCTCTTTCATGTCAAAGCATTCACATAAACCTGTGACTACTTATTTGCTCTAGCATTCCAATGACTGGGCTGAATGACTCATCCTACACTCGGCTTGGACCTAAATATTCTGCTCAGGAAAGTTTGAAGCCTTCCTCTGGTGGAAACTCCTGTCAGAGAAAGTCTCCAGCCTTTGCAGTCTGTAGTAAGTAAAGGTAAAGGTCTCCCTTGCTCGAAAGCCAGTCGAGTCCGACTCTAGGGTTGCGGTGCTCATCTCCATTTCAAAGCCGTAGAGCCAGCGCTGTCCGAAGATGTTTCCGTGGTCATGTGGCCGGCATGACTAAAAACACACAGCGCAGGGGACGCTGTTACCTTCTCACCAAAGTGGTACCTATTTATGCAATTTCTTGCTTTCGAACTGCTAGGTTGGCAGGAGCTGGAACTAGAGATGGGAGCTCACTCCGTCATGCGGCACCTGGGTATGTAGTAGTAGGAAACAAAATAATGATATGTTCATGGATTATAGGAGTTTCTTGCTCCCCACCCAGCACACAATGTGTGTTTTGTTTGGCTACCACTAGAAGACTGAGAGATCTGAGTTTAGAACATGGAAATGTATCAGGAGCGATTTGCCCCCCCCCCCACTGGCTGCTTTATGCCTTGTTGTGTATTACTAATGAAGTAGGCATTATTATTCCTTGCCCATATAAGGGGTTGTTGCTGTTCATGTTCCAGTCATAAGGGGGCAGAAGTGAGCTTGTGTAGTTTGGGAGGGAAAAATAAGCCTAGTCAATGGAAAATTCCACTCTGGTGATGTAAATGGTGACGTGTAACCTTGTTGCAGTATAAAAGCCTGGAGCCTGCGTTGCTCTGGGTTCAGTCTGTTTAAAGCGTGCTTCGCTGACTGAACCGGCGCCAATAAAGTTCTTCTCCTTCTGTTGATCTGGTGGTCTGTGCTTGGGCTTAGGCCCCTTTCTCCGTGCTACATTTCTGGTTCCCTGACCGGGAAAGGGGGGAGCACCCAACCAAGGCCGGGTTGTTGGGGCCCTCCTGAGCCACGATTTTGAAGAGAACCGCACTGACTGAGGACTGTTTGGCGGCAAAGGCGCCATTTTCGATTTCGAAAAGCCGATCATTCACTCCTCTCCAGGGCTGGTTCTCACCAAAGTCGCTTGCTCAGTGAACTCAGCCAGGAGGAGAACATCAGGGGAAGACTCCGGAGTCCAGTCTGGTCAGAGTCAGGTCAGTATTAATCGGTATCGGTCCCCTTCAGTTGAAGGGAAGAGGAAGCCTGATCACCTTCCTATCGGGTCAGTTTCTGTCAGGCAGGCTAGGAAAGCCTTGGCTTTCCTATGATCAGGGTGGGATCTGTGTTGAAGTGAATGCATGGTGTGTGAGTGTGAAAAGGCGGACTCCCGTAATAGGAGAAAGTCAAATTGAATTGTGGTCACCTCAAGCTCGCATTTCTCAGTCGAGAGATCGCATCTGAGTCGGGTACAGGTGGAAGCATTTGTGGTTAAGGTCTCCCTTTTATGTGTCTAGGAGCAGTGGACCCCTTACCACTCTCCCTGTTTACCCCACCCTCTGTATACCCAGCTGTCTGTCTTTTGTCTGTTCAAAATGGGAGGGAGTCAGGCAAAGCCCAAAACCCCTCTTCAGTTTATGCTCAAGCACTTTGAAGAAATTTTTGGCACAGCCACTCATGGCGTAGTTTTAAATCCAGTCTGTCTGCAGACATTTTGTGAGGTAAACTGGCCTGCGTTTACAGTGGGATGGCCACCAGAGGGCTCCATGGATCTCTCTCTGCTACACAGAGTCTATCTGGCAGCTACGGATCCCCAAGAGGACCATTCCGATCAGCAGCTCCATTATGTCTACTGCTGGTATGAATATGTGAGGAAAAATCCTTCCAAGGCCAAGCGATTTAAAACCCGACAGGGCTCTGCCCCAGCAGCCAACCAGCCTATAGTTTGCCCAACACCAGGAACTATGCCAGCAATTTGTCCAACCCTGAATACCCCAGAAAGCAGGCCCCAAGGCCCCCAAGTGACTTGCCCGCCACCGGAGGATGATTGGCCCCCACCATACTCTGCTGGGCCATTGCCACCGCCTCCTCTTCCAACTCCGCCCCCAGAAGCAAGAGTGACTAGATCACAGACTGCGCAGGCCCGTGCCGCCCAAGAACTTGCAGCCCAGGAGCAGCTTCAGGAACTGCAAATCAGTGAAGCGCTTAGCCCTTCAGTGCCAGTCTCCACCATTTATCCATCCTTAGTGGACTGTTTGGCTACTGCCTCTGCTCCTGAACCTGAGACCCCTGTCACTCCCATACCTAAGACAGTCCTTAAGAAAAATCCGACAACAGGGACCTGGAGCCCCGCCACTCATTGGAGTCCTACATCAGGACTCAGTGAAATGAACCCTTTTAAAGTGCCTGTAGGCAAATCTCAGGAAACTGGCAATTTAGCAACAGTCTGCCCTCTCCGTCAAGTTCCAGCAGGAGCGGATGGGATTATGAGATGGGTCTATTCTCCTTTCAGTACTGTCGATCTCTGTAATTGGAGAACACAGACGACCCCATATAGTGAAGACCCCCGACCCATGACAGATCTGTTTACAACAATTATGGCTACACATGCCCCTACCTGGCGAGATTGTAGCCAGTTACTTACTGCTTTATTAACTTCAGAAGAGAAGCGGAAAGTCATGGCAGCTGCTAAGAAAACTGTTGAAAACAGAGTCCCTGCTGACCAACAGCCTAATGCAGCTGACTGGGTTCGTGCCCGCTTCCCAGATATAGACCCAAATTGGGACCCCAATGTAGATGCAGATAGAGGAAGATCAGAGGAATACCGAACTGCCATCCTCTTAGGTCTCCAGGAAGCAGGAAAGAAGCCCATGAATATGGCTAAATTGAGGGAGGTCATTCAAGAGCCAACTGAGCCACCCTATACCTTCCTTGAAAGACTGTACAAGGCTTACCGCCTCTACACTCCTTTTGACCCAGAGGAAGAAGCAAACCGTACAATGGTGAATGCATCTTTTGTTAGCCAGGCTGCACCTGACATTAGACGCAAATTACAGAAGTTAGAAGGGTTCCAAGGGATGAACGTGTCCCAATTAATTGAGGTGGCCCAGAAGGTTTTTGTGAATAGAGATAAAGAAGAGAAGAAAGAAGAAGAAGCTAAGCATAGACGAAAGGCAGCAATTTTAGCAGCAGTGATCCAAGGCCATGAGTATGACCGCCCGTCCCCAACATCCAACCTTGAGCCCCGTGGTCCTAGAACCCTAGGCCGGGACCAATGTGCATACTGTAGAGCGGATGGCCACTGGAAAAACGAATGTCCGAACCGCCAGTCCAGACTCCGGGGGAGGGGAGGATCTAGAGGCCAAGGAAGAGGACAGAGCTTTAACCACCTTCCAAGAGGGCAAGTTAATGAAAGCCGGTACAGCCGCACCTACCCTGCAGGGAAGTCGGAAGATGGCTTTGTTGGTATGGCCGGAATGAACTATGATGATTAGGGGCGACCGGGCTCTGTCAATTGTGGCCCTCGGGAGCCCTTGGTCCGCTTAAATATTGAAGGAAATCCTGTTGATTTCATGTTAGACACGGGGGCTGAAGTATCCATTGTAACGACACCCATTGCTCCGCCCACTAAAGATAGCCTAACAGTTGTAGGCATGGCAGGGAAGAAACTTGCTCTCCCATACCTCCAATCAAGAACCTGTTCTCTAGGAGGTCACCGGGTCACCCACCGTTTTCTCTTAAATCCCAGCTGTCCGATTAATTTGCTTGGGAGAGATCTTTTATCTAAAATGCGTGCCTCCATAACCTTTGATACTCCGGATGGCTCAGCACTTCTGTCCTTACCTCCAGAGACTCAAACTTCACTAGTGTGTTGTAATTTAGAGGTTGATGCTACAGAAGAGTGGCGACTTCCTGAGGTCCTAATGGGATGTGGATTTAGAAGACACCCTGATGGTGACCCTGAAGAAGTCCAGTATCAGACTGATAAAGATGCTTTTTATGACAAGGAAAAGGTGCAGGATAAATTGTACTACCGAAATGAAGTGCCAACTGTATGGGCAGAAGATAATCCCCCAGGCTTTGCTAAACACCAACCTCCTGTAGTTGTGGTCCTTAAACCTACTGCCAATCCAGTGAGAGAGCGTCAATACCCTATTCGTGAAGATGCCCGAAGAGTGTTAACCAAACACTTTCAGAGACTCCTGAAAGATGGCATCCTGATCCCCTGTGAATCTGCCTGGAATACTCCGATCCTTCCAGTACCTAAGCCTTCTCCAGACCCCAAGAATCCTGATTACCGCCCAGTCCAAGACCTGAGGGCAGTGAATACTCAAGTAGAAGCTATCCACCCTGTAGTGCCAAATCCCTATACAATCCTGACTCTGATTCCATCCACGGCTGCATGGTTTACTGTCTTGGATTTGAAAGATGCGTTCTTCAGTATTGGACTTCACCACCAGTCCAGAGACATCTTTGCCTTCGAATGGAGAGCCCCTGGAGCCTCCAGCCCATGTCAGTACACTTGGACTCGTTTGCCCCAAGGCTACAAAAATTCTCCTTCATTGTTTGGACAGGCCCTCGGTAAAGACTTAGAGAACTTTGACACCCAAGAAGGGGTCCTTACCTTAATCCAATATGTGGATGACTTGTTACTTTGTGCCCCTGACCCTCATCGATGTTCCCAGGGCACCCTTAACCTTCTCCGTCTCCTTGATGCCTGTGGCTATAAAGTCTCATTCAAGAAGGCCCAGATCTGCTTAACTCGAGTCCAGTTCCTAGGATTTGAAATCTCTAAGAATCAACGGTCTCTCAGTAATGCAAGGAAAGAAACTGTGTGCCAGATACCTCTACCCCAGAGTCGCAAAGAGCTACGAGGCTTCTTAGGTGCAGCTAGCTACTGTCGGTTATGGATTCCCTCCTTTGCTCTTTTGGCCAAACCCTTATATGAAGCTACCAAAGGGGGGACACAGGAACCTTTTGTCTGGGGCCCAGATCAAGATGTTGCCTTTAGGACCCTGAAACAACGGCTCATTGAGGCTCCTGCCTTAGGACTGCCAGATCCAGAAAAACCTTTTTCCCTTTGCGTAGATGAGAAGCAAAGTGTTGCTTTAGGTGTCCTTCTCCAGAAACTTGGGACTCACAATCGGCCTGTGGCCTACCTTAGCCAAAACCTGGATGCTGTAGAAGCCGGTCTGCCCCCTTGCTTACGTGCTGTTGCTGCCTGCTGTAGACTTATTGAAGCAGCAAACAAATTCACCTGGGGAGCCCCACTCACAGTGTTTGTATCACACGGAGTTAAGACCATTTTAGAAGCTCGTGGTCACAAATATCTGACAGTTTCACGTATGGCCAGGTACCAAGCAGTTCTCCTCGAGAACCCAGGTGTATCTCTAGCTCCTGTCATCAACATAAATCCAGCCACCTTGTTGCCAGTACCATGTGAAGATGTTGAGCATGATTGCCTAGTAACCACTGACCAGCTGTTTGCATCTCGTCTTGACCTTCGTGACCAACCCCTTCAGCAGCCAGACTTAATATTGTACTGTGATGGTAGCAGTTTCATCAACCCTCAAGGACGTCGCAAAGCAGGCTATGCTGTTGTAGATGACCATCAGGTGATACAAGCAGAATCTCTACCCGTTGGAACATCTGCTCAACTAGCAGAAATAATAGCCCTGACAGTTGCCCTACATCTAAGCAAGAATGCAGCTGCAAATATATTCACCGATTCAATGTTTGCTTTCAAGGCAGCCCATGCACATGGAATGCTGTGGCAACACCGAGGATTTATTACAGCCGCTGGAAAGGATATCAAATATGGGCCAAATCTTCGTCTTCTGCTAGAAGCCATCAATCTGCCAACTAAGATTGCAATAATCCACTGTCGAGGACATCAACGGAAGTCTGACCCAATTGCAGAAGGAAATGGTCGTGCTGATAAAGCAGCTAAGGAAGCAGCAGAAGGAAAACTTTGTCTCCGCACTCTAGTTCCTAGTCCGTCAGTCTTAGCCTGTCCTGTCTTCCCCACTCCAGTCTCAGCTTGGACGCCTCGTTACACCAAACATGAAGACTACCTCTGTGACCAGCAATCAGCAAAAAAGAATGAGGAAGGTTGGTGGATCTTGCCAACAGGAAAAATTTGGATTCCAGCCTCCTTAGGCTATGAAATAATGAAAGCCCTTCATGCTAATACCCATTATGGATCTTCCAGTCTTGTTAAAGCCTTAGACCGCTGGGCTCATCTGGAACGGAAGACAGCATTAGCAGACCTCGTGTGCCGTCAGTGTGTTACCTGTGCCCGAAACAATCCTAGAGAAGGTCCCCGACGACCTCCAGGAATCAATACCCCAGGACCAGCCCCAATGACTTCGCTTGTTGTTGATTTCACCGAGATGCCAAAAGTTGGTCGTCATCACTACCTGTTGGTGTTTGTCTGTACGCATACTGGATGGATAGAAGCGTTTCCAACTGCCACTGAAAAGGCCTCAGAAGTTGCCCGAGCCATGTTAAGGGATCTAATTCCAAGATTCGGATTACCTACCTGGGTTTCCTCTGATAATGGACCAGCCTTCATCTCTGAATTAACTCAGCAAGTTGCCAAAGCCTTAGGAATCATCTGGAAATTACACTGTGCCTATCGTCCCCAGAGTTCAGGAGCAGTAGAACGAGCTAATAGAACTCTTAAAGCCTCCTTGCGGAAGTTCACCCAAGAGACTGAACAGCCATGGCCTAAGATTCTACCTCTAGTGTTATTCCGACTGCACTGCCTCCCTTCCAAACGAACTTCAGTTTCTCCTTATGAGGCAATGTTTGGCCGTCCTCCCCCACTGACCATGGGAGTTCATACCGATGCTTATGGGTTTCATCAGTTAATCACCTCAGCAGAATTACAAGCCCTTGGACGACAAGTTGAGAAACTCCAAAGACATTACTCTGCCTGTCTCCCAGTTCCCTTGTTTGATTCTGTGTGTCATGTCAGTCCTGGAGATTCAGTATGGGTTAAAAATTGGAGACCAGAGCCCTTAGGGCCAAGGTGGGAGGGACCTTTCACTGTTTTACTCAGTTCCCCTACAGCTGTGAAGGTCGTTGAGAGGAAACCCTGGATCCACTGGACGAATTTGAAGCTTGCCCATACTAGATGGACTGCTGAGCCAGGATCTAATCCTACTACTGTGAAGCTTAGACGTGTCGTGCCCAGTAATCCAGCAAGCTCTGCTTCTCTTGGGCCCACGCCCCAAGAGGACACAGCTGAAGATTGACTCCAGAACCCCTGCTGAGACCTACCGGAAACGGTCTCCCTGCGCACGGGTGAAAAATCAGACCTTCGTTGGAGCATCAGGCCCTGCTCTAGTCACACCGGAAGCTGACTAGTCGACGCACAGGCCCAAGATGTGGATGCTTCTGTTAAATTGTGTTTTTGTACCTTCTATGATCTGCATCCCAGTTATGGGGTTTCCTGCTTGTACCTCTTGCATTACTTCCACTTTTCGTGAAGGTCAAGTCTCACAAACCCTCATTTATCATTCTGACTTTGATTGTATTTCGTCTGTAGTTACCCAATGTTCTCATGAGGGCATAAGTTACAGTGTTTGTGTAAATCAAGGGAAATTTATGTGCTTTCGACCCCAGTCCAATGTGACTCGGGCCCGTATTAATGTTTATGCTTATATTAGTGGATGGTACACAAGTCCTGATACTTTCACCTCTTCCCTTTTAGCGTCCAATGTCACTTCCCAGTCTAGTCAAAGTATGCAAGTCTGTTTTGACATATGTCATGCCATCTCTCGAAGTCGAAAGTATAGTGCAGGGGAAATTAGACAAACGTGTGGAGGGCTAGCTAAAGAGCAGAGCTATGCCAAAGAAGGGAAAATGTTTCTGTCATCAACTTATGAACTTGAAGCACAAGTCTGGTATGTCTCTAATGATGGTAATATCTCAGATGGACCTCAAGGTGGAATAGTGGGAGGAGGGAAAGCCCACCCGTACTTTAAGTTATCCCAGGGAACTAGTCTAACCCCTTGCAGCCATAACCACTGCACTCCCTTGTGCTTACATTTCCGAGCATCTGAGAACCAGGGAAGAAAGAAACTGATGTATGGGGTTGGCATAAATATTGGTGGTCGAGGAAGTCCCTATGGACGCATTGTCATAGAAACTGTTAGTTCAAAAATCCAAAGCACTGAAATGAAGATTGGTTTGGAAACATACTTGGAGATTGGAAACGTATATTGTTCTTAATAGCTTTAGCCTTTGGTGGTTTGTTACTTCTCCCTTGTTTGATACCTTTGGTTAAGAATGTAGCTACCAGAACAGTTAATGCAATGTTAGCTCACAAGGATACTGTTAAACTTTTATATTTGGTTACTGCTAAGAGGAACAGGTTGAACACTAATGCATAAATTCTTCCACAGGTTAAAGAAGAAAAGTACTGTTAGTTACTGTATACTCTCCAGGCAAGGAATAAATGCCATGCCATGTTATTGGTCGGTCTCTCTCTCTGTCCCAGAGAAAGGACCGAAAGGGGGGAATGAAGTAGGCATTATTATTCCTTGCCCATATAAGGGGTTGTTGCTGTTCATGTTCCAGTCATAAGGGGGCAGAAGTGAGCTTGTGTAGTTTGGGAGGGAAAAATAAGCCTAGTCAATGGAAAATTCCACTCTGGTGATGTAAATGGTGACGTGTAACCTTGTTGCAGTATAAAAGCCTGGAGCCTGCGTTGCTCTGGGTTCAGTCTGTTTAAAGCGTGCTTCGCTGACTGAACCGGCGCCAATAAAGTTCTTCTCCTTCTGTTGATCTGGTGGTCTGTGCTTGGGCTTAGGCCCCTTTCTCCGTGCTACACTACCTCTACTGCTGTTATAGAAATTGTAATGTTTCTCCCTATTCCAATTCCCCAACTGGTTTCTGCTACTTCCTTTGAACTTCATTTGCCCTCTCTGTAGCTGTCCTTTGAACCAGCATGTCAAATAGCTGAAACTGTGTAAACAAAAGAAAGAATGCTTGGAAACCCAAAGTACAAGGCTGGCACGGAAACTCAAATATGACACACACTTAACTCTTTATCATAGGGTGTGGCCAGACGTGCCATTTGATCTGGTGTCATGCCAGTTCAGAAACGGATTTTATCTGCGCGATCACACAGTCAACATCTGCCGCCCGTCCCCAGCTGTCGCTTTCCAGCTCAAAACCGCTTTCACCCGGAGTATTTTGATACCAGGTCCCCAAGTGGTGTTTTCCTGATTCTCCGGTTCCAGCCGCATTTTTCCCCTGTGTGATCGCCCCTGCGGTGTCGAGCCACTTCTGGTTTAAACCCCCTCCCCACTCGAAAGCTGCCCGAGGCTTCCGTTTTTCGCCCGCTATTTTTTTCAAGCGTTGCCGGTGTGCGCATAGGCAGAGGTCCGCCAACGCGTTACTAAAAAAATGTTTAAACAGTGCCTAGTTTTAGCATTTAGACGAGTTCGGGATCTCACGGATGCCATTTTCAGGGTAAACGTTTAAAGGGAAGTGTTCCTTTAAAGTTTAAAGGGAAGTGTTACAGCAGTCGGGTTGAAGGGGAAATTGCTGTTCTGCGCACGCGCAAAAATTTTAGTTCTACAGATGGCTGCCTGTGTGCATGCCCAAACTGAGAGAGAGAGAGAGAAATAACACCAACGCACGCTCCCGCGTGTGGACGGCAGGGAACGATGTGGCCGCGCAGCGATCTGGAGCAAGTGTGTTTGCGATTCTCCAGGTTAAAAAAAAACTGCATCAGGGCTGGAGGAGTTTAAACCGCTCCCAGCATGCCATCTGACCGCACCCATATAGTGGAATCCCACTCCCCTTGCTGGCATTCTCCCCACTTTGCTACCTGGCCTTGCATCCCAAAAAGACCATGCAATGCTGGTATGGCCCTTTTATATACCCAAACCCTAACTTTACCTTGAAGAAGTCTTTCTAAAATTAAGTGTAGCTGTCTTGAATAATCTTAAAGGAAGAAAAGTGAAAACCCTAGCGGGGGTGGAATTTATCTCCTTGTGTCAAAATGTGTATTTTTTCATAATAATTTATCATCATCATCATATGGTGTCGTATTGTCTGGCAGCCTGAAGTTCTAGCTTTTTTAGCGGTATGCACCACTAGGTGGTGAGCTAGACTTATTTTTTGGGCTGAGGGAGCTCTGAAAGATAAGTCTAGTTCGCCCCCTAGTGATGCATTTACAGTTACATGTGTTTGGAAAGCAAAGCAATAGATTCATTGAATAATTAAAACCAGCTGATTTGAAAAATCAGAATGTTATCAAATTCTTTTAAATCACATAGTAGACATCCTCAAAGCAGACTCCCCATTGCCATTGAGTGTGTGTGTGCGCATGTGTGTTGGGGGGGGGACCCTTGGCATATCTTTAGTAATAGATTTATTGGAACTGTCAAGTCATGACATTCTTGTAAATAGGTATGAAGTGATTTTGTACAGAAGGATCATGCAGTTGACTATGTTGTTGAGCAGGAAGATTAATATACTGAGTTGTGTAGAAGCAGCAGCAGCAGCACTTCTGAGCTTCTGAAAGTGCCACCCATCACACCCCACAGCTCATGAGGGAGGGTGCACAGGGAGTGCGCATGCACCTTGTCGCGGAGAGCACAGAAGGACACGGAGCACTACCAGGGGAGCCCTTGGTGAAAACATACCACAGGGAGAGCAAAGTCCCCACTTCGTGGCTGACCTCTACCAGTTTTCGTCCCCAACAGGCAGGGTGATGTCTCTACTTTTTATCATGCTGTTTAGGTTCACCATCGCTTTCCTCCCAAGGAGCAGGAAGGCCTCCTTATCTCTCCTTGCTGTTCTCTGGAAATCTGCGTTCAGTTGGGTGAATCTTTCCTTTTCGCCTTTGCCTTTCGCTTTCCTTCTTTCCTCTGCTATTTGTAAAGCCTCATCAGACAGCCACTTTGCTTTCTTGCATTTCTTTTTCTTTGGGATGGTGGTGATTGCTGCCTCCTGTCCAATGTCATGAACCCCCATCCATAGTTCTTCAGGCACTCTATCTATCAAATCCAGACTCTTCACCTCTACTGTATATTCATCAGGGATGCCTACCTCCATCTTTAAACTCTGCCGGTTCAGAGCACGTGTTCCCCATTTTCCATTCTTATCCCCTCCATTCTTCCATTGGAACGGCTCAGTCACGAAGACAGGTAAATATTACCCAAACAACAAATACCCTGCTCATGCAAACGTCATAATTATCTATCTTTATTTCTTAGTATAAGTATAATTGTGTGAGTGTTTGTGTATTGTTTGACTGAGACATCTCCATCAGTACAAGACATTATATTTTACCAATCATAGTCTATGTCTGTTCTGGTACTTACAGTAAAGGTATAAATTGGTGTGAACCCTAATTTGCCTATCGCCAATTAATAATCATAACTTCACCAATATCAATTAAGAATTTAAGGCAATTTGGCTAACAAGCTGACCTATTCCTGATTAGGCAACTTAAGGTTTCAGTTGTGTCAGTTACAAAAACAGAGCCCAAATTATATGGGAGAATATTTATTTAAATATTTGCATCCTTCCTATCAACCCAAAAATTGATCCTGAGGGAGCTTAAAAAGCCCAGTAATAAAATACACACTTCACAAAAAAAACAACAACAGTACAGAACATTACAATCAGCAATTTAGTAGAAAAAAAATTTAAAAACAGCAGACTTAAGATCAAAACATCGGTGGTGGGGGTGGGGTCAGAACCACTCACTGAAAAACCTGAGAGAACAAATATCTTCACCACACAGAGCCAATCTGGAGCCATTCAAGCACTGAAAAGGTGGGCATTCGAAAACTAAGTGCTACAATGGAAAAAGGGGTTCCTCTAGCGGCTGTTCCCCTCAGAAACTGGAAGGTGATGGAACATGGCCTCAAATGGTGATCTCGAGAGACAGCTGGGAGCACAGGGAACACAGTGGTCCTGCAGGTACTGCAGATTATCTCCGAAGCACACAGGAGCACTGAATCGGCAAGTGCCAGTCTTGCGTGACTGCACTGTGAAGCTTAGCGTTCAGATGGGAGTTCGTGTGCCAGTAAATACATGGAGCAGATCCACTAGGGCCACACAGAGCCTGAAGTGCCGGATCCATCTACTGTGGTCTAATTTTCATATCTGCATATTTGTACGAATAATGGTGCCCCTTCCCTGCAGCCCAGTTGATGCCATTGGCATAAGAAGTGTGTTCGCCTTTGAGGTACAGGCCATTCAGATTAGAAGAGTGGCAGACACTATACCACCAGGCACCCTTGTAGGATACAGCACAGCTTCCTGTCTCATGGATGTCATTATCCTTGTCCAGGGTAGAGAAGTTCATGCCGTTATGCGAGGAGAAGGAATCACCTGAAGGGAGAAAAGCAGGGAGGGGAATATGTATGACAAGGGGAACAACATATCCCCCCTCTCCACTGAGATTTTATGAGAATATCTCTCCTTTTTTTCCCTTGGAGAAAATAGCAAACAAATGTATAGGCTGATTTCTAACATTTTTGTGCACGTGAAAGGTAGTGAATGCTGCAAGTGAAAAGATCAGTGCCAAGGGGGCTGGTGTGAGCACCCTCTAGTTTACCTACCAGGGCTATTTTTGGGCAGGAACGCACAGGAACGGCGTTCCAGCTGGCTCCCAAGCTGGCCACACCCAGCAGGAACTCATTAGCATGATAAGCCACACTCAACAGCAGAAACTCATTCGGATTGGCTACAATTAGGGGTGTGTGGCCTAACATGCAAAAAACCCTGGGTTTTGACAACAAAGAAGGTAAAGAGAATAAGAAGCAAAAGGTGGGTGTGGCTGGATGACCACACTTCTGGCAACATGGGGGTGTGGCCTAATATGCGAATGAGCTGTGCTGTCAGGGTGTGGCCTAATAGGCTAATGAGTTCCTGCTGTTGGGTATGGCCTATTATGCTAATGAGTTCCTGCTGGGCTTTTTCTACAAAAAAAGCCCGGCTAAAACCAAATCTCAGGAAGAGGAGACTAAAATACCGACATCCGTTACTGACAGATCATGACACGAGAGACAGACTGCACCAGATCTACACAGTTTTCAATGGCATGACATCACAATGTGATCATTTATTTCCAATCCTTTCTGACCTGTGAGTGGGCCAGATAAGAAGCAGTGGCTACAAACGGGCCCTGCCCTACCCATTGCAGTGGGCTCATTGGCTCCGAGTGATTGGATCATGTTGCCAGCCAAAGAGTGAACCATGCATTCTGCCTCTGTTGTCTGCATCTACAGTTACTGGTTTTCATCTCACCCATGTAAAAACCATGCGTTTCCCTCTCCTTGATCTGTATGTGTATGTGTGTATATACCTGCACATAACACAATATGGAAGATTGTATGCATAGACACATACAATATACCCAGGGCTTTTTTGGTAGAAAAAGCCAAGCAGGAACTCATTAGCATAATTGGCCACACCCAACAGCAGAAACGTATTAGCATATTAGGCCACACCCTGACAGCACAGGTCATTAGAATATGAGGCCACACCCCTGTGTTACCAGAAGTGTGGTCATCCAGCCACACCCACCTTTTGCTTCTTATTCTGTTTACCTTGTTTGTTGTCAAAACCCAGGGCTTTTTTTGGAGCAGGAACTCCTGTGCATGCTAGGCCACACACCCCTAATGTAGGCAGTCCTAATGAGTTTCTGCTGTTGGGTGTGGCCTATTATGCTAATGAGTCCCTGCTGGGCGTGGCCAACTCAGGAGCCAGCCGGAACTCCGTTCCTGTGCGTTCCTGCCCCAAAATAGCCCTGAATATACCTATACATGCACAAGTGTCTCCAGCACCTTTACAGATGAGTAAGTTCTTGCTTATGACATTTCACTCTGCATAATTAGTGAGGGACTTAGCTCCACCCCTATGTTGCCGTCCCCCGATAGTAGTTTGTCGTAAGTCGAAAGGCTGCTGACGGCTGTCTGGCAGTGGCAGGGGACTCTCATGGGCACAGTAGAGTGCCTGGGAGGGGACAAGAGAATGCAGCTCTTTATGGTGCTGCAGGATTATTTGCCTTGTTGGCAGGGGACGGAGAGCTCAGCCAGAGTAGGTGGTGGTGGTGGGGAGCCCCCCTTGACTGAGCGTTCTTCATTTTAGTTACTCTGTCCCAGATCTCCAATAGGACGCTTCCAGTGTTGAGCCCATTCCTGATTTTAATTTTATTAAAATATTCATTCCCTATGTTTCCCATTGCTCAAGGGGGCTTAGAAATTCAAAATATAAGAAATGCAACCAACCCCTACATAACTCCCTCCATCCTAAAAATCCTAGCAGCCTACACTCCATTTAAACCCCCCAGCAAACAGAAGAGCCTTGTAGCACCAGCTAAACAATTCTAAAAAACAGCTCCCCGCTCACTTCCTCAAGGAGTCCATGCTCTCTGGCTTGAGACTTTCCAGCAGGGCAATCTTTATAATCTTGTACCACCTAGAAGCCAATTTCCCCAAATAGAATTCTTGGTGTAACTCACCCATGTTACCACCTAAGTATGATCCCACTTGTAGACGGTAGTTTTCCTCCTCGCTCAAGATGCGGAAAGTGGTATATGCAGCATAAGTGTTAGTGTCATTGAAGTCCCTGGTATCAATCCGTAGCTGCTGTACTCCTGATTATCAGAAGAATGGAAAATATGAGCATTGTTAGAGAAAATCTCAAACTGAACTATGTTTAGGGTTATGGTGATACCAGGGACCCTCATCCCAGGGGCACATGGATCACACTGGGGTGGTGTTCACACGTTTGAGATAATGGGGGGGGGGGGAAGTGAGGCTATTTGCTCTGCAGAAATTTGACCCGCATTTGCGGAAACACACCGTCCCTGGGAACTACGGGTGAATTGGGTTTGGGTTTTTTTGCCGTGTGTTTCCGGTGCACTTCAATGGGGGATCAATGACTTGCATCTCCGGACCGAGTGCTCCCTATGCAGTGCGCGATGATGCGCATACTGAACCAGGGGTAAAAACAACGGCATGGCATCGGGATGGCCTATCAGACCATCCTGACACCATGAGATCGCGCTAGCACGATCACACAGGGGAAAGTCCGTTTCTGGCCCATAGCAAACCCGTTTGCTACTGGGTTTTCCCCGGTGTCTTTTTACTCCACTTCTGTGGCGAAGCAAAATGGGCCACCGACGACTCCGGGACGCTTGGCAGATGTTTGTGTCTGATCGTGCCCTTTAAATCTGCCCGGCCTTCGCGTCTATGGCGCAGCTAATTCTGCGTGTGATCGCAACCTGGGATTATGAGCCATTTGGGTCCGAGGACATAGTAACAGAAAATGAGATAGAATGGGCTATTTGTTCTCATCAGTGTCCCTGTACTGGATGTTTGGCTGCTTCACAGAGACAAACCTATAATGACAGTAATGACCTAATCCTAGCTTTTGCTATATCACAACCTTCTTGCACAGTTAGACAAACGGTGCCTTTTATTCTTTATTCTCACAAACTGCATTTCAGCAGAATTCGGTCCACCACCTGAATGGAACAAATGATGCAGGAAGGAGAACGCTCTCCTAGGAATCTCTCTCTCTCCTTCACTTTTAAAATAGCATAATGTACAGTGGTGGCATCAGAAGTAGGCTTCAGAACAGGAGAAACCCCTTCTGTTCTTTGCTACTTCATGCAATTTAATTCCAGGGTAGGGGGGTCTGTGTCCCCTTGTATAGCCACAGAAGGCACTTCTACAAACCCTGGAACAACTTTGAGACTACTGACAAGGTTACATGATATTCCTGAATTTGATTGTGGATCTGAGAACGCATTTTAATGCTGACAATATAATCTTATGGTCAGCAGTATGTAGAACGCTGTCTTGTCTTCATGGTTTATCAGGGCTTTTTTGGTAGAAAAAGTCCAGCAGGAACTCATTAGCATAATAGGCCACACCCAACAGCAGAAATGCATTAGCATATTAGGCCACACCCCTAGGGTTGCCAAGTATTACCTCTCGCTGGAGTGGGGGGACTCCCGGCTGTCTCCTGGAGCACACGCGCCGCGATCACATCACGCGGAAGTGACATGATCATGCTGGGCACGCTGGGGGCGGGGGCACGACCATCCGAGGGAAAACCATAGAGTTTTCCCTCGGATGACCGTGGCCCCGCCCCCAGCGTGCCCGGCGTGGTCGCATCACTTCCGGGTGACATGCATGTCACGTACTTTGGGGGTGGGGTTCCCCCCGGGGCCCGATCCGTCGGCGGTGAGGAATGGGCCTCTGGGGCAGGGGTTTCCCCGCCCCCCAGGGGGACTTGGGAAGCCTACACACCCCTGACAGCACAGCTCCCTCCCAGGATTGTCTTCCCCAGGTGCCCCACACCGAGGGAAGGAAGGCAGTTTCTGGATTGGCTTCCCCAGGTGCCCCGTAGCTGCGGGGCGCCTGGGGAACCCAAGCAAGGGAGGCAGTTTAAACTGCCTTCCCTCCCTGGATTGGCTTGGCTTTTCCAGGCACCCCGTGTCTTGTGAGGCACCTGGGGAACCTGAGGAGGGGGAGGCTGCAGGCGTGGCCAACTCGGAAGCCAGCCGGAACGTTCCTGCCCTGTGGTTTATTATGTCAGTTTGTGTGTATGTGTCTCTCTCTTCTGATACATTAAAAGATGGAATCGCTAAGGGCCAATACTAATTGTAGCTACAAAGTAGTCCCAATAAAATTTATCCCACTGCAATATTTATCCTGGTCCTGCAACCACCTTTCCTCCCTAGTTGACCCTTCTGAACCAGTATTCCAGAGTTTCCATAGATTCCATGGCCAAAGGTGAGGTCCCGGGAACCAGTCCAGCAAGCCACGCCTTCCACAGAAATCCCCGGTTGCTTCCTCATTTCCCCTAGGATGCACTAACATTGAATAGAAATGGAAATGACGTTGTACCAGAATTTGTGAGAAGATGGATTTTATCATTGCCCAGCCAGAATTCTGAAGCGTGGTTCCCAAAACCTTTCTTGTAGGACTGCCACCCACGGTAGAAATCCACTGATCCATCCTGCCGCCTCTGGAATACCTGCGGGCAGAAGGAGGTTATATCACTGTGCTCCAGTGGAAAGGTAAACAGCAATTCTTTTCTATACCAGTGTGTGGGTGGCTCTTTCAGGCCCACTCAAGGAGTTCCAAACTGGTCTCACACAATAGCAAGGTGCAGGGCAATTGCTACTTGCCCACTTGATCTGGAAGGGCCTTAGGCACAAAAGGAGGAGAAGACTCCCCACCCTGAGCCGGGCCCGTAGCCAGGTTTTTTCCCAGTCAGGGACATTTAAATTTCTTAGGGGGCACCAGCTAATAGAATTAGAGGTAATTTAATTAAAGTTAAATAGACTTTCTGGGGGAAATAGAGAGGTGCTCTCTGGCTCCGCACTGCCACCAGGCAGCTGCGCAGGAATACCCGGCTACTTCTCTGCACTCACCGTCACTCAGGGCCCTGGGCTGGATGGAAAGTTGTGGGACCTTGCCAGTAAGACGGGGGGCCTAGCCCCGAGATGCCCCACTGTAGATACGGGCCTGCCTTGAGCAAGGATTCTAAAGTACAGATTTGCAGGTGTGTTTCTTTAATGGGTTGAGACTGGTAGTTCTGAACACAACAGTCTCCAACTGTGGATTCTTCTGATCTAATTCTTTCTTGTAGCAGACTTGGGCATGTCTACACTACAACTTGTATCAGTCTTGTACCATTCTTGCTGGCAAGGATTCTCACAAAGAATTCTGACAAATGTAGTATTTTGGGGGATCCTCTGACTGGCTGGAAAAAGGGACCTTTTTTAAAAGCTGTGTCCAGGGGTAGTTAATTTAAATTAGCCTGATTCTAGGACTGGGTAGGCTGGAATAGTGTAGGGGTTTCTTAAGGTCAAGATATTTAACAAGCATCCTGAGGCATCTCTTAACCAGGCGGGGGGGGGGTTATTTATTTAAAACATTTCTATGCCAGCTTTCTACCCAAATAGGGCCCCCGAGGCAATAACGATCAAAACATTTCAACACTGAAAACATTTCAGATCAAGAATGTATACAATAAACAATATTCACAAGGTATGGAAAGGAATGGGACTTGTGGCAGGTGAACAGCCTTGATTGGGGGACAGAGATGGGAAATAGCTTTTTAAAAGATTGCAAGGGCTATATATATTACAGCAATGCAGAGACTGAGCACGTAAGAACATAAGGGAAGCCCATGTTGGATCAGGCCAATGGCCCATCTAGTCCAACAGTCTGTTAATTTATTGTATATATTCTTAACAATACTGTTCAACAATACTGTTAAATAATACTGTTCAACCCTCGGATATTAACTGAAGTTATGTGCAGGGATCATAACAGAGGTGGATTCAGATAAGGGCATAGTTAGTTTCTGTATTTTATTTTCAGGCCCTATCGAGTTTTGAGATAATGCACTTAATCATCGATTTGATTTCTCTGTCATTTGTAATTGCCTTTCTGAATCTATAAAAACACACCCATTTTTGAGTGAATGCGGTTGAACTGTGATTGAGAGGTTAACAGAGGAATTTTCAGCTGGAATTTGTACCGGGGGGGGACCATATGCTCCCAATTCAAAAATCTTCAAGGTAGCGGCTAAGTGTCACTTCTTGGGCTTCCTTTACTTTACTACAATGTTGGTTAAAGTTGTATTCTTTAGATGGGGAAAACCTGTTGATCACCAAGGTGCCTTCACAGGGCTTGATTAAAGCTGAAGATGGTAACTCTGAGGTGGGCCGTCCTTAATTTCCAAAAGTTTGGATCTCAGTTGCTCCAGTCTATTGATAATTTCCTCTTGCTCTAAAAGAGGTAAAGCTGTAAAAGAACTGATCAAGTCTTCTTCAAGAGAAATGTCAAGAAGATGACGTTCATTGATTTCTAAAGGGGCCGAAGTGTCAGCCCAGCTTATTAGATCCTGATGGGAGGCTCTAGATGGAATGTCTTTAAGAGGATCAGTTGTGGCTGGAGGACCAGAAGGGTTCAAAGTTCTTGGACTCAGAAGTGGGACTCGTATTGTGTTGGAAAAAACGTATTGGAAAAATTTCTCTGGAATTTAAAAATCTTTTCTGTCTGAAGAGTAACAGGGGGATGGATGAACAATCAAAAGTTAATACTAATTTACACACCTGGTGAGAGTTACTAAGAAGGTCTACTGACTTAATTTGAAACCCTACTCTGTGATAGTAATGGTGGCAAAGAAACAATATTTCTCTGCCACCACTACGCTTGCACAGTGTACACCTGCAGTACTCTTCTGGGTGGACAGGGGCTAATTGGATTCTAGCCTACAGGAAGAAGTGGCCTGCTGTGATAATTTTACTAAGTAGTTTGCTGATAAAATTTCTTGTACCCATTCCAACTTGGACAATACATTAGCGGGGACAAGATCAGTGGTCTCAGGTTGTCGATTTCTCGGATACCTTTCAGCTCGTACAGTCTGATGATGTAGACAGGGTTGAGTTTGAAATGTCCCGCCTGTTTGTACAACCCCTTTTGGCCACTTTAATCTACTAGGGGAGACTGGCGGACTGGGACCAGGAGACAATACATGTCTCACTGAGAGGGTGGTGGTCTCTCCTGTCTTGAAGTGGGCAGTGGTGTGTCTGCCCCTAAGTAAATCTACCCTGGACACAGATGAGCTGAATAACCACCTTGTACCTGAATAAAACTTGGTCTTAAAGGTGCCACTGGACTGTTTTGGGCCGGGGGGGCGGGGGGAGCTCTGCAGCTTACCTGGCTGCTTCTTGCTCTGACTGAGGGCTGTTGGGAGCAGGGGGCGGGGCTTGTTGCACCCCTGCTTTTGAGTCAGTGTAACCTCAGCCTCCTGTGAATAAAAACCTGCAGGGGTCATTTCCTGCAGGAGCGCACATCAAGTCTCAAATGTACCATTCTTGAGCAAAGTGTTTGAACAAGTGGTAACTGAGCAGCTTCAGGGATTACTGAACGAATCAGATCGTTTAGATCCATTCCAGCATACCTTAAGGACTGTCTTCTCCTGTCCACCCTGGTCATCTTTAGAGGCCCTACTTCTGGTGCCTCTGTCATCTGAGGCGAGGCAAGTGGGAACCCAAGAAAGGGCCTTCTTGATTGTGGCGCCAAAACTTTGGAACTCCCTCCCCAGGGAACTTGACTGTCTCTCCCTATTGTTGTCTTCCACCAGCAGGTGAAGACTTTTTCACTTTGCTTGGCATACCCCCAATAACTATTATTGGCCCGCTTCCCTTGTTTTGGAGTTAGGTGTGTTTATAGTTTTTGTGCAGGAGACACATTTGAAAGTACTAAAACCTCTCTTTCTTAACCCCCCATTTTACCAAATCCAAAGAACAGCCCCCAGCTCATCAAAGTCAAGAGGAGTTGCCATTTTATTGTCAAAGGATATTCCATTTGTTATTGAGGGTGAAGAGCTGGACCAGAGGGGGCACTATTTATTCTTAAAGGGACATATTAATGACAAACAATTGACTTTGGCCACACTCTATGTACCCAACTTAGCCCAAGTTGACTTTTTAGAACTTGTATTTGAAAAGTTGCTTATATTTCAAGAGGGGGAATTAATCTTGGGAGGGGATTTTCATTTAGTTTTAGGCCCCTCATTAGACACAACTAGCTCTAGAAAGCACATGGGCCCTTTGACTAGAGCCTCAGTTAAATTTAGGAACCTTCTTGAAAAATACCATCTTTTTGATTCCTGGTGATATCTATACCCCAAGGGCAAAGGAATACTCTTACTATTCAGCCTGTAATGATGTATATACTTGTACAGATTTTCTTTTATCATCCCAGGGTCTTTTATCAGGGTTGAAATTGGCTACTCTAGGCCCAAGGCTGCTTATGGACCACTCCTGGATTTATTGTTCTTTGGATTAGGGGAAGAAATGCCTTTCAGACAAATCATGGTCATTTAACACAATGTTTTTGAATAGACAAGACTTTAAGGACCAGATCGACTATGAATTGAAATTATACTTTGAATCAAATAAGTCGGTAGATATATTAGATGCTATCTATTGGGACGTTATGAAGGCAGCTATGTGAGGAAAGCTGATCTCAATGGCATCCCATCTAAAAAAACCAGAGAACAAAAATTAGAGAATGAATGATTGCTAACATAGCTGGGTTGAAACAGGAACATAAAGTTATCAATAATTGTTAGCCAAACGTAAATTGTTTGATATTTTTGATTAACAATAGTTTAAAAAATAGCTAATTTTTATGAAACAAAAATACTGGAACTGCTCTCCTAAGTCTTTAAAGCTTTTAGCCTGGAGAGCTAAGAAGGAGAAGAATTCCCACCATATTCAGGGCTTGTTAGAGTCTAAGAAAAAAAAAAAGAAACACTCTTCTAGGGAGATTGTGAATATTTTAGTGGATTATTACACAAAGTTATATTCGTCCTCAGGGCCCAAAGAACAAACAATTGAGGACTTTTTCTCCTCTAACACACTCTCCTCCTCATCAGACTCAGATAGAAGCTTCATGGACAATCCAACAGGAAATTTTAAACTCAGGCACCAATGGCTTTAGGGATAAATTTTATAAAGCATTTTCCATTTGCTTATTGGTCCCTTTGACCATTGCATGTTCTTCCCTCTTGGAGAATAGCCTCTGTTGTTCCTATTCTAAAAGAAGGTAAGGATGCCTTGAATCCTATGTCATACTGCCCAAAAGGCTTCTTTTTTCTATGGAGTCTCTAAAGTTCAGGCTTGAAGAAGCTGCCACCCGAGGAGCTTGTGCCTCAGTCACATCGGTCTTTTCCTCCAGCAGATCAAACTCACCAGCCATCCTCCGCCATCAGTCTCCATGTCACAGAAGACAGTCATTGCTTTACTGGGGACTGGATAGATCGTGTACCAGCCATTCAGTGTCTCTCCGAGTTCGAGAAGCTCTTTGCAGCTTCTGGTTCTGGTCTCTAGAGGAAATGTGTAATATATTTATATATTTTCATGTATGTTTTAAATGTTTTATACATGTCTTAAATCTCAACGATTGTACTCTTAAAGTTGTTTTAACTGAAACGTGCTGGTTACGTACGGAATTAAACTGATACTGGTACAGAAAAGACAGTCTGGGACAATTCACACTATTACACTTTGGAAATGTTACACGAGTGAAACTGTCATTGTATTAACTGGTCCTGTGTCAGTCTATTAAGCAACCTGGAGAATAGACAGAGCTAGAGTCAAGTCCAGTGGCTCCTTAACAGACCAACAACATTTTTGGAGTATGAACTTAAGAGAGTCAAAGCTCCCTGTGTCAAATACCAGTATCTTGTATGTGACAAAGTGAGATCTGACAATACTTGTGCCTGATGAAGGGAGCTCTAATTCTTAAAAGCTTATATCCTGAAAAATTTGTCCATCTCTGCAGTAGTTGAATCTAACTCTTCTGCTGCCAACCAACAAAGCTACCCTACCAAACTATCTGAGAATAGGCAGTGCCATAACTCTCTGGCTAGAGGAGGTACATGCCTATGGTAAGGAAGTTTGTTCCTGTTCCAAAGAGAACCAGATGTTTCACTCAGAAGCAATTGCGCAGCATTTGCAGTTGCGTCATCTGAAAGCTTTATTTTAAACCCTATAGCCCTTTTTTTTAGTATTTAAATTTAGCAAGAGTGTTACAGTGGCTACAGCAGAGATTTGGATAAATGAGGAACACTGGGAGGTATATGCAGAAGAGAATGTGATTGGAAGATGTACAGGAAAAGACAAGTACAAAAAACTCAGCTTCTTCAAAATGCTCTTTTTCTTCATGTCCCTTCAGAACATATTGCTGGAACCATGACACTAGAAACTTGCATTATAAAACTGAGTGTATAATCTCAGGAATCTGCGGGCAGCTGAACTAAATATTCCATGGCTGGGGCTCAAAGATAATGATCAGAGCCATGGCTCAGTTCAGACCAAATGTGAAACCATGGTTTGATTACACTTTCTATGCTTAGTGTGATTGTCCAAACATGAGACACTCCACCAACCATAGTTAATTAGGATACAGCAAAACAAGTTCTGAAACCATGGTCTGAAGTTTATTTATTAGCCTTAATTATAGTTTTGCATGATACACAAATGCTGACACAGTTGCTGAAACCCCACTTGCTTCCCTGCAGCACCCTCACACATTCCCTAGTCTGGCCATAGGGAAGGCAACAAAAACAACATTTGATGAGGCACACCAGGATTTCAGTGAATGTGACCTGAATCCTAACCATCATAATATAATAATTCCCTTATGTATTGGCCATTTCCAGCTCTCCCATTGGCTGTGCAGTGTGCTCCACCAGCCACTGGCCCATTAACCCCCACTCAAGAGTAATCATGTGCCATTGGCTGGGTGCTGGGTCTGCTCCTCTTCCCTGCCCACTGCCACCTCAGGCACTGTCCCGTCAGAATAACTGCCAAACAGCTGTCTCTCCTGACGAAGACACTTCTTCTGCTTGGCTCCTGTGGCTGCTTTTCCCGCAGTGGCTGTTGCTAAGCAACCAAGATTGGTTCTGTCAGTAAAAAGACAAAGGAATGAAGCCCTTTCCAGGCCTTTGTGGGGAACTTATTGGAGTCAGTCCTGACTAGGGTTGCCAGCTCCAGGTTGTGAAATGCCCGGAGATTTGAGGGGTGGAGCCTGGAGAGGGTGGGGTTTGAGGAAGGGTGGGACCTCAGACAGGTACAATGCCATAGACCCCACCCTTCAGACCAGCCATTTCCTCCTGGGGAACTATTGTTACCAATCTCCAGGGGAGGGCTGGAGATCACTCAACATTACAACTGCTCAGGAGGGAGGGCAGAAGTCAGCTGCTGCCAGGGGGCAGATAATGTTAGGTTGATGGTTAGCTGGGAAGGAGGTGGGGTTGCCAACTCCAGGTTGGGAAATTCTTGGAGATTTGAGTGGTAGAGGTTGGAGAGGGTGGGGTTTGAGGAGGGGCTGGACCTCAGACAGGTACAATGCCATAGACTCCACCCTCCAAACCAGCCATTTCCTCCTGGGGAACCATTGTTGCGAATCTCCAGGGGAGGGCTGGATATCACTCAAAATTACAACTGCTCTTCAGGTAGCAGAGACCAGTTCTCCTGGAGAAAATGGTGGACTCTGTGTCATTATACCCGGCTGAGGCTGCCACAGCAAATTGATGCTGAGTGCCCAAGTCCGAGGCAATCTACCAGAGCCTCTTTCTAGAACTTGTATTTATTTCCACAATGGGCCTTATTCCTAGTAGTTAAAATAAACCATGTTTTCACATTACGTCAGAACCAAGCCAACGGAATAGAACAGAGGAAGGAAGTATAGAGAGATATCTTTTTGTATTAGGTTCTTTTGAATTTAAATGACTGAGGTGCAAACAATGTGTGCAGGTAGGTATGATGAAGTAAGGTCAGCAAGGCCTGAGCAATTGTGTCGCTGTGATTTTCATATGTGAATGTGTTGTTCACTCAGTTGTAGTCCATAAAGTCCACTGCAGTACTGTAATCAGTGACTGGATTTGGGGAATGGATTTAAAATACTGACTGCCAGAGATCTCTGACTACTTCCATAGACCAAGTACGTCATTAGTTTGTATTGACCACAGCAGTCTTGAGAGACCTCTGCACAAGACTTGCAATGCTCCTTGGATACCACTCAGCAGTGGTGGGCATGGATGTGTGAACCCCAGACTGATGCTGGTAAGGAATGCAAAGGTCAGCAGTGGCGGACACACTTTCCTGAAAAAAGGATTATTCATCACTTCCAATCTTCTCTGGCAGTGTTCAGCTATGTGAGTTAAGGCAGATTCTCACTACATGTGTAGCAATGACAAAATCCAAATAGCTTCTTGGTGCCATAGAAGTTCTAGAAAATGCCCCAGAATTGTTTATAACATGCAAGAAGATTTCATGGTGGAGAAGGTAATGTGGAGTGTGATCTCACAAGGTTGAAAGGTTAACTCTCATAATGTGGTTGTCATTATGATGTACCACAGTGATCCTCCACCTGTGATTAGTGAGCTGCCTATGGCTTATAATAGTCTAAATGTAATTTTTGAAATTAATAAAATTAAAAGACGCCTGCTCCTTGGGAGGAAAGCAATGGCGAACCTAAACAGCATGATAAAAAGTAGAGACATCACCCTGCCAACAAAGGTCCACATGGTCAAAGCAATGGTATTCCCAGTAGTCATGTATGGCTGCGAGAGTTGGACTATAAGGAAGGCCGAGCGCCGAAGAATAGATTCTTTTGAACTATGATGCTGGAGAAGACTCTTGAGAGTCCCTTGGACTGCAAGAAGATCAAATCAGTCAATCCTAAAATAAATCAACCCTGACTGTTCCCTGGAAGGCCAGATAATGAAACTGAAGCTCAAATACTTTGGCCACCCAATGAGAAGGGAGCACTCACTGGAGAAGACCCTGATGCTGGGAAAGATTGAAGGTCAAAGAAGACGGGGATGGCAAAGGATGAGATGGTTAGACAGTGTCATCGATGCAACGAACATGAAACTGAGCAAACTTCAGAGGACGGCGGAAGACAGGAGGGCCTGGCGGGATCTGGTCCATGGGGTCACAAAGAGTCGGACTTGACTGTGCGACTGAACAACAACAACAATTTTTGACGTGGTCAACTTTTACTGCATTTTTGACCACTTTACCACTTTATATCTACTTTGACCACTTTATATCTACAAAGGGAAGCCTAATGGCATTAAATTTGCAGGTCAGTTAGTTTTATTTCTCAATACCAAAGGCTAAATGGATCATTACTTGGCCATCTCTTACCTGGTCCAACACGGTTCATTTCTTACACTGCCTATGACTCTTACACTGCCTATGACTCTGCCTTGGGTGAACTAATGCTGGCCACCTTAAATTCTTCTCCTTCGGAATCCCAAGAAAACAGAGCTAGCAAAAAGAAAGATTGCTGTCCTCTTATATCAGTTAAAACAACTCGAGTTTGTACTCCTGAAGACCATTGCGATTTTGAAGAGAGTTTGGACTCTGTTTAAAATTAGGATTTGGGTAACCAGGACCAAATGCTGATATTTTGATATTTTGATGCTATAAGAGTGGTGGGACTGTGGCAATGTTCCCCCAAGGTTTAATCATTCCTTGGAAGGAGGTTTTGTTTCTTCCCCTCCTGACCCTTGAGGTCTCCTAGTACTGAGTCTAATTATAATTTAGTTCAAAGATTAATTTGATAATATATTGTAAATTTATTATAATGAGCTAAGATGGTTTGAAAATCTTATAAACATTATCATGTAATAATTTTGGGAGAAGAAAGACGATGAAGAAGATACGAAGATGAAGCATGCTAGTGAAGTTTCGTTTTTCATAATATTAATGATTTTGGTGGTGTTAAATTATAAAATTCTTTCTTCAATAAAACAAAATTCAAATAAAAAAAAAACTAGTAATGGGATGGTGAATAGACATACCTTGCTGCTGGCTGCTGGTACAGCTGCATGAATCTCCTGTAAGAAGAGGAAACCAGTTTCTTGTGGTGGGAACAAAACATGGTACCAAAAGCATATGAAAAATTAAAGCAAGACCTGTTTCAGAGGCTCCACATCCATTTTATTTATTTATTTATTTTATCTGTCTATCAAATTTATATCCTATTGCCTCTCCCCCGAATGGGACTCAGGGTGGCTAACAGCATATAAAATACACCAATAAAAACAATACAAAGATACAATAAATAATCTTTAAAATATAAAACAGTTAAAAATCTATCCCCATTAAAATCTATCCACTATCAAGCAGAGTAGGATGCATGGATGGCAAAGACACAGCTGAAGTATACCAGCTGCTGCCGGATCACAATCACCCAAAGGCCACCTGAAAAAGAGCAGTCTTGCATGCCCTGTGGAACCTAGAAGGTCCTGCATGGCACGCTCCTCTTCAGGCAGCTGGTTCCACAGGACGGGGGCCTGTGGTGAGACA
The DNA here is from genome assembly GCF_001447785.1 of Gekko japonicus. NCBI lineage: Eukaryota > Metazoa > Chordata > Lepidosauria > Squamata > Gekkonidae > Gekko > Gekko japonicus. The sequence goes on along the minus strand of NW_015167586.1, from coordinate 285,092 downwards.
GCCCTTGCCCTTGTTGACACAAGGGAGGCAGTTCATGGACCAGGGACCTTCAATAAATGCCTAGATGAAGATTGGAGAAGATGGGGAGGATAATGCTGAGAGAGGTGGTCCCAAAGGTACAAGAGTCCCAGGCCATTTAGGGCATTAAGGTAAGTATCAACACTTTGAATTGGTACTGGAAATTAATTGGGAGCCAGTGCAGCTGCCATAGAATAGGTGTGATATGAGCTGATCTGAACACTCCTGTCAGCAATCTGGCAGCTGTGTTCTGGACCATTTGCTCCTGTGAGGTAGGCGGGGCTGAGAGAGCTCTTGACAGAAACTGCTCTTTTTCAAGAACAGCTCTTATCAGGACTACGGCTTGCCCAAGGTCATCCAGCCAGGTGCAAGTGGGGGAGTGGGGAATCAAACCCGGTTCTCCCAGATTAGAGTCCGCACACTTTAACCACTACACCAAACTGGCTCCTTAAATGAGGGGTAGAGGTAGGTGTCATCTGCATGTTGATGGCATTCCACTACGAACCTCCTAACAATCTCCGCCAAAGGGCCCATATAGACGTTAAGTAACATTCAGGATGGAATCATCCCCCTGCGGAACTCCACGGGTCAGGGCCCACGGTGATGACCTCTCTCCACCCATGATTACCCTCTGGAACCCCCTGGAGGAATGAGGAGAACCAGCTCAAGGCCATGCCCCTCACACCTAGGGAGGCTAGGCAGCTGACCAGGACCAAATGGTCTACTGTGTGAAAGGCAACAGACAGATCCAGCAGGATCAGCAGCACCATCCCGCCTGCATAAAGGTGTAACCGGAGGTCGTCAGCCAGAGCAAGCAGAGCTGTCAGTCCCAAATCCTAGCTAGAAGTGGATTGGAAGGGAGCTAGGGCAGATGTCTCTTGGAGCACCTGGTAGAGTGGGTTAAAGGAGTCCAAAAAACTGGACCCAATTGCACACACAGGGCCCTGAGATTCCTACTGACTCAAAATCTGGCAGCCAAGTCTTGGCGAAGGAGCAAGACTTTATCTGACAAGAAAGTTGCAAATGTGCCACAGCTAATAACCAAATTTTCATCTACTTTTGGAGCCACAGAAGAGGTGATAAACTGCACTAAACTGCACAGCTGGACACAACGTGGCAGATGCAATGGAGGCAGAAAAGTAAGAGGGCTTTGCTACCTGCACTGCTACTTCATAGGCCTTCAAGTGAGCTCTATAAAGTGCTCTTGTTGCTTCATCATGAGTTTGTCCTCTACACCCCCCTTTTTACCATCCTTAGTTCATCTGTATACCAGGAATCCAAGGTAGTACAGGGACAAAGGGGGCGCCAGGAGGTAACTCGGTCAATGGCCTCTTGAAAGCCCAGATTCCAGGCATCAGTGGGTGTGTTTGGATGGGCCGTTTAGTCTGATTTCAGCCCGCCTCAGAAACGGATTTTATCTGTGCAATCACAGTCAACATCTGCCTCCCATCCCCAGCCCAGAGTATTTTGATACCAGGTCCCCAAGTGGTGTTTTCCTGATTCTCTGATTCCAGATGCACTTTTCTGACGTCTGATCACTCCCCCGGTGTTGAGTCACTTCTGGTTTAAACCCCCTCCCAGCTTGAAAGCTGCCCGAGGCTTCCGCTTTTTGTGCACCATTTTTTTAAAGCATTGGCGGTGTGCGCATAGGCAGAGGTCTGCCACCGCACTATTAAAAACAATGTTTAAATGGTGCCTAGTTTTAGCATTTAGACGAGTTCAGGATCTCATGGAGGCCATTTTTGGGGTAAACATTTAAAGGGAAGTATTCCTTTAAAGTTTAAAGGGAAGTATTACAGCTGTCAGGTTGAAGTGGAAATCACTGTTGTGTGCACGCGTGAAAATTTTAGTTCTACAGATGGCTGCCTGTGTGCATGCCCAAACTGAGAGAGTGAGAAAAACAACACCAACGCATGCTCCCGCCTGTGGACGGTGGGGAGCAATGTGGCTACGCAGCGATCCGGAGCAAGGATCCACCACACCGTCTGACCGCACCCAGTGAGTTCATCAAGAGAGCCGCTGGCAGAGCCAGACAAATCCCACAGATAATTCTGGAACCCAATTGCATCCATGAGTCTCTGTGGGCGAGCAGAAATAAGCTCGCCACCTCTTTAGGGGGAGGAGGCAAATCACAGACTGACCTTCACAAGGTAAATGATCAGTCCGTGGCACCGGTTTTCAAAGAACCGCTGAATCCAGATCAATTCCCGCACAAAAAGACCAGATCCAGTGTGTGGCCTGCTCTGTGCGTGGGGGCCAATACAACCTGGGAGAGTTCTAATGATGTCATGGAAGTCATAAAGTCTAAGGAGGCACCGGGCAAGGCAGCATTGGTGTCTGGGTCTGCACACCATCATTCCTTGGGATTAGAAGGGGAGCAAGCATGCCCGTATCTCAATCTCCCCCTAAACCTAACTCTCTGCCCACCACGATACCTCCCACCTCCCCATCTTACAGGGACCCCCTGGCACATCTCACGGCTTACTCTTGTTTCCATCTCCACCTGTGGGAGGATCTAACCAGCTGTGCAGCAGATTTATAGTGCACCAACCCCCCCCCCCATCAACCAAACCCACAATAGTCCAACCCAAGCAATGGACCTCCAGTCCTACTCACCCTTGTAGTCGATACCCTACCCCACCCACCCCAATCACCAGCCAGCCATGATTTGCAAGAGCTGATGCTTCTGCTGGGACAGAGCTGCAGCTTCTGGACTCTGCCCAGCACTTTGCCTGATCTTCTGGCGAGGCAGTCCCAAGCACCCCCACTCTGGCCCCCGTTATTATCCAGCTAATTAGCAATAATCACCAGCCAGCTGTGGTCTGCAGGAGCTGTTGTCTCTGCTGGAACAGAGCTCCAGCTACTGGACTCTGCCTGGCGCTTTCCTGATGTTCAGGCAAGGCAGAGCTCTCCTGTCCTGGAGGAAAATGTGGCAGTGGCCACTATTTCTGCCTGGGTTTGTGGTCACCATGAATTGGCTGCAGCTGTTCTTTTTGCAGAGAGCTCAGACAACACAGAGCAGCGAAGACTTGGAGGTCTCCCCATTCACCCTCAATGGATTTGTAGCCACATTACCTTGGTCTCCTTTATCTCCCTTGGGTCCAGCTTTCCCAGTTGCTCCAGCAGATCCTCTCTCCCCTGAGGAAAAGAGATCAGCGATGGATTGAGGAACATGTTAGAAGCATCCTTTCCAAGCTTTGCAATGAGTTTGACAGAAGACAGGGATAACCAGACAGTACAGCAAAGGAGTATGTCAAAAGGATGGGAAAGGAGTCTGTTTTGGGGGGGTCACATGCTTAAAACCATCTCATGGTTGTAAGAACTAGGCTGAATGGCAAAGAGGTGATGGAGGATGCTCACTCTCAGCCTATGCTAGCAGTGCCTAAAGGACGGAAGATGAAAAAGCTGATGTAGGAAGGAACGGATTGTTTGGCAGACTCAGCGGGTCTCATCTTTACAGATATTGTGGGACAGCATCGATTCTAGCCACACGAAAGCAGCTGACGCCCACACCCATAAAATGCTGGAGGGGAGGAGCTGTGGCTCAGAGGTAGAACCTCTACTGTGCAAGCAGAAAGTTTCAGGGTCAGTCCTCAGCCTCTCCAGTTAAAAAGTGTCAGGTGGTGGGAAGGACAAATTGTGCAGTTAGATCAGGAGAGGGAGAGAGAGAGAGCAAGAGCAGTGAACAGCTGCTTCCATGTGGCAATGATTCTCTGTCCAGCATTCAAAAATTACTTGCAATTGCTGGATTTCTATAGCTCAGTAACATTGGCCCAATCTGCATCTAGCATTTGCTTTGCTGTTGTACGAAACCCACACTGGAACAGAAAAAGATGCGGCTCAAAACCACATTCAAATACCCCGGGGCCAACACCATACTGACTGCAGAGTCACCCCTGAATAGCCATAAAACGGCCATAAATGTATGTAGAGGGCTACCATAAAACCGAGAGGTCAAAGGAAGTGAAAGAGGCACGCAGTCTGGACACGGCCGTAAAATCCGACAATCGATCAAAGTGAAAGTGGCATGCAATGCAGGTGGGAATTTCTGTTCCAGTGTGGGTTTGGTAAGACAGCGGAGCAAATGCTAGATGCAGATTCGGCCATTTATAATGATCTACTTCTCCAGCCGGCTGGATCCTTTGACCTGGAATTCAGGGGAACGAGTCACGGTGGCAATAGATCATTATAACACCTTTGTGCTATACTGATCTAGCATTTTCTGATTTAAAAAAAAACCACAGAAAAAGTTCTCTATGGCAGCCAAGGAGGGGAAGGTGGCAGCCATTGGGGCTGAAACAAGGAAAATGGCATTGATGCGTGTGGGGTCTTAAAAACGCATGCCTTCCCATATACACAGTGTGCAAAGGTCCTTTAACTTTGATATCTTTGGAAAGATTACATCAAACCAAATTTGAGAAAGACTGCAGCCAAAGCAGAGGGGGGAAAAGCCCGAGAAAGTGGACAATGAGGGGACAATATTGTGCGGATGCTCCATGAAATCCCACTCCAGCTTGGATATCCACGTGCAGCCGTATTGCCATTTATTTATTTGTGTTCATTATTTTGTAGTCTAGTTTTCTCCCTGAGACTCAAGGCAGATTACACAATGCAAGGCAATACACTCAACAGAATGGGACAGCCAATAAATAATGCAATAGGATTTGGGGTTCGGAAATCTGAAAACAAGCGGAAATCTGAAACACAGCATGAGAATTAACATCACATGTGAAATACTGCGGGGGGGGGGAGCAGGAAACATGCCCAAATAATTCAGTTTTGCGTAGCCTGAGGAAAGCCGAGAGAGTGGGAACCTTCCTAGCCTCAATCAGGCAGGCCATTTCACAAGGTGGGGACCATAACAGAGAAAGCACACGTACTGGCAGTTGTCAATTTTGCCCACTTGAAGCACTGCATCTGCAGAAGGCCTTACTCAGATGAATGAAGCCGTCAGGGTAGAGTACAGCGGAAGAAGCGGTCCTGCAGATATGAGGGAGCAAGGCCATGAAAGCCTTTGCATGTAATGGCCAATACTTTGAACTGAGCCTGGACAGACAATTGAGTGACTACAGAAGGAAAGCAACGTGCATGCTCTGCCTAGGTCTGGATAATAAGTGAGCCGCAGCGTTCTACACCAACTGGAATCTCTGAGTTAACTTCAAGGGGAGATCTATGTAGAGTGCATGGCAGTAGTCTAGTCTTGATGTTACCATAGTGTGGATCCAGGTGGCCATTTTGGCCATTTTGGAACAATTTAAACGAATTTTCTTAGCTCAGGAAGGAGGAACAACTTAAACTAGGGGTGTCGAGCTCATTTGTTATGAGGGCCGGATCTGACATAAGTGAGACCTTGTTGGGCTGGGCCATGTGTGTCATAAAATGTAATGCCCGGTAGCGGAGATATAAACTTTATAAAGGACACAAACACAAAGATTTTTTTTAACTTAAAATAAAAACATGCTTAGAACATTAGCACTCTTGCAATATTTTGTTTATTTAACAGTATCTGATGACACCTCTTGCTCTGAATTATTGCATCAAAATGTCTGTGCTGTTGCGATCTTGAGTATGCTGTTCAAGTTTGTATCTTTAAACTGCAAACCTACTTTTCATTTATTGACATTCACCACAGAAATCTCATGCTCAGAGTTCTGAGTCTAGGACCCAGGTTAAAACATGAAATGGCTGAGCAAGTGAGAGAGTCTGGCAAAGCAAGCTATGACGCAGCAGCAGCAGAACTGGAAGGAGGAGATGGCCAGTTCCACTGCGGGCCTGATAGAGGCCCTCTGGGGACCTGATCCGGCCCTCGGGCCACATGTTTGACACCCCTGACTTAAACCATTCCAAGGTACATCCCTCAATACATATTTCTGCCTCCAAATGCCTCAACAGGATGACACGATCTACTTATCAAAGGCTGCAGATACACCTAGTGAGAGCTACAAAGAAGCATGGCATTTTGTCTGCATTCAGATGAGTTCATTGACTAAATCCACTAGAGCCATCTCCATCCGATAGCCTGGTTTGAAACCAGGCTGAGAGAGCAGTAGTGGGCCAAATCCAGGTCTTCTTGGGCAACTCATTGGTTCTGGACCCTTTTCAGTCACTTTGCCTAGAAAAGGCAGATTAGAGACTAGGAAACAATTGGCAACATCATTTTCCTGTATGAATGGTTTCTTAAGTAGTAGGTGGAGATCGGCCTCTTTGAGTGGCCAAGGGAAAGTGCCCTGAGTTAGTGTCAGGTTCTGCAGCAAGTAAATCTCCACACACGTTTCCAAGGAAGCGTTATGCTTTATTAGATTACAAAACTGGTACCACATCCACAGGATTATTGTTAGGAATGACCATGGGGCGGAAACATCCTTCCATATAGTAGGACGAGGCAAATGGCTAAGCAAATGAAATTTGAGCGCGCGCGCGGGGGTATTCTCCCGGCGGGGGATACATGAAAATCGGGAGAGTCTCAGTGCCTCATGAGAGCCGAAAGATTCACACCAGGGGTGGAACGCAAGCCCTCCCTCCTTCACAAGGCAGAACTGGCTCCCATGGTCTCCCAAGCATTGTTTACAGCAAGTGGCAGAGCAAAACAGAGAGACGGGAACAAGCAAAACATGGCAGCTAGCTGACAGTGAGTGAGTGATTTATGATAAACATCAAGGGCTAATTAATGTGGCCCTTGCATTATTTTAGCAGCCAGGGTGGACAAAGATTCAGGGTACATTATAGCCTTCACAGATCCTAAGACCCCGTCGACATCTACCATGGTAACGGGGTCAAAATGATCCATACGTAGACAAAGTATTAGACCATGCTGCCTGCCCGATATTACATTCAGCATCCATATCAAAACGTATTCATTTTAATTTATCAGCAAAAGACAAGCAGAAACAACCAATATAAATAAGCCTTATGTGAATTGTCCCTGAACAATATACTTTTCCAGGATTTGAATCCTGTATCCACCTCTGTTTGAATACTTTTAGGGCAGGAAATCCATTCTTTCCATTCTTCTACCGTGCTGCTTTTCTGCTCGCCATACCTTCCCACCCCCCACCGTTCTGGGACTTGTAAATATAGAGCATGGGCTCTGGGGTCAATGTGGATCTCCCCCCCCCCCCGCATGTTACTCAGAGCAAATAATCTTCCTGATCTACCCAGCACCAGATCTTAAGTGGACGTCTTCTCACCTGGGGGCCCCTGAGGGCCTGTGTCACCCTTAGCTCCAGGCAATCCGCTTGTTCCTGGCACACCAGGAATTCCTGGTGTGCCCGGCTGGCCCTGGAGGAACACCTTGTCTGCTCCACACTGAGATAAGCCCTTTAGCTCTGAAACAGGAAAAGGATTATCAGCGAGAGAGTGTATGAAGTGGTGTATGTGAGGCAGTTTTCCTTAGGGACTAGTAGCCTTATGATAAACAAGGATGCTCCCTCTAAGCTGTGGAGTCCTGTGAGCAAAAATTCTACTTTGTGAGCTACTGGCATGAAAGTTGTGAGCGAGCCATTTGGCTACTGCATCAATTAGTTTGCTCTGGAGCCCTCCTTCCTGAGCTAAGACAAAAATGTGTGAGCCGGAGGCTAAAAAACTGTGAGCTAGCTCACACTCACTCATCTTAGAGGGAACACTGGTGGGGATGCTCAGAATATTGGGGAGGGGAGTGTGCAGCAGATAATGCTGGGTTCGTATGTGGTGGGTCGGGTTCATGTCCCTTTGCATCCCCTCTCAGCTTGACGTACTTCACAGGATTGTTGCCAGGATAATTGCCTTCCCCAAGTGTTTAGAACAGAATGGGAGAAAATCAAGTAAAAACCAATGCAGTTACCACCAATGCTCCCTCTAAGCTGTGGAGTCTTGTGAACAAAAATTCTACTTTGTGAGCTAGTGGCATTAAGGTTGTGAGCGAGCGATTTGGCTACTGCATAAATGAGCTAAGACAAAAATGGGTGAGCCGGAGGCTAAAAAACTGTGAGCTAGCTCACACTAACTCAGCTTAGAGGGAACACTGTTTACCACACTAGGGTTGCTGTCACCCCCCCAGAGAATGCATTCCGTGACCCTGTGTTGCAATGGCACATCTCTTTGTTTTTGTACCAATTCAAAGTTTCTAACTAACTGTCGCTTGAGCTGTTTCACACATTACGCAGTCAAACCTGAATTTGCCACTGAAAATATACTCGATAGCAGTGTTGCCAAACTCCAGGTGGTGGCTGGAAATCTCCTGGTATTACAACTTATCTCCAGGCAACAGAGATCAGTTCCCGTGGATAAAATTATACCCCACCTGAAGTCCCTCCCAAAGTTCACTTGGCATTCCCCTCACATTCACACTCACGTGCACAGCAGGTGGCTTCTGTCTCCTGCCCATAGCTTTCTTTCACCCAAGACACAACTATCAGGAATGACAGAGCCATCAGACAGTTAACCCAGGCGGTCATCTCGCCTTGCAGAGCCGACTTGTCGACCTATTTGAATGTCTTACTGAGGCAGGGCTGTCTTGCCCCTTATACCCCCTTTGCATTGCAACTTTAGCGGAATGAGGAAATGCTGAAGTTTCCCACCGAAGGGATGGTGCCAAACACCTTGGTTGTGCAATGTTTGCTTTCACAAGGATGGGCATAGTCCATGATATTCAGAGAAAAAACAGGCTGTTAGAGCAATTTTTGAAATCCCTGAATTGGGAAACATACCCACGTCAGCAACAATCTTCTGGTGCTGAATGTTCTTTCATTCTTAGGCATTGTTCTGTTTTGGTGCAGTGGTTAAGTGCGCGGACTCCAATCTGGGAGAACCGGGTTGGATTCCCCACTCCTCCTCCACTTGCACCTGCTGGATGACCTTGGGCAAGCCGTAGTTCTGATAAGAGCTGTTCTTGAAAAGCTATTGTCTGAAATGGAGTTGGCTGAGCTGTACAGGAAATGCTTGTGAATCAGAAAATGTTGGGAAGAAAAACAGGGAGGCTTTTTTATATATTTATTGTACAGGGGAGGGCTGAAAGATTGATTGTGATTGGTGCAGTTTGTTTGGATTTTTAAAAAAGTGCTTCAAGTTTCGTAGGTTCTAAATTAGCCCAGTTCTCAGCCGCTGTAAAAACCGTGGGGCTGAGAGACAGCATGGAATGTGCTCACACACGGAGAGAAAGCAACAAAGCCTTTTCACACACACACACACACACACACACACACACACACACAGCCGATTGGAAAAGAAACAATAGTTCCCCCCCTCCTTCCCCCCACCCGCACGCAACACACCCACCCACACCAGTGTTTCTCAAAGCCACAGAGAGAACAGCCTCCCTGCCCCCCCCAACTTGCCTGCTGTCTGTTGCTGAGAAATTCCTTCCAGTTAAAGCCTGTCTCCGAGCTCGCCTACCTTTTTCATGTGAAAATGCCCCCCCCCCCCTTCCAGGCCCAGTTCCAGTTTTTAATCGCGGGGGGGGGGGGGGGCGAGTGGAGGAGG
>NW_015167586.1:261085-275584 GCF_001447785.1 Gekko japonicus | reverse complement strand
GAGAGAGAGAGAGAGAGAGAGAGAGAGAGAGAGACCAACTGCCTGTTTTCTCATGCCCTCCGGGCAAAAAGCCTCCCCCCCACTTCCCCGCAACACACACATGCAGGCACACCCACCCCCGGTGTTTCTCAAAGCCCCAGAGAGCTAAAGCCAGGAAAAATGTCCTTTAAAAAATAAAGAGAGAGAGAGAGTGAGAAACAAACACACAAACCCATTTTCTCAAGTCCTCCATGCAAAATGAGAGAATCCTCAGCTACAGTTTAAAAAAATCCTTCTTAAAAACAAAGTCAGCCTGTGGAAAAGTAGAGCCGTGGTGCTCCCTGTGAGAGTTCTAGCAGAATAGCTTCCAGAGAGAGAGTCCAGCCAGCACTTGCTGGTGGGTAGGCTGCAAAGGAGGCAGCCAATTAGATAGGAGCATGAAGCAAAGGCGGAAGGCGGGAGTTTTTGCAATCTCATGGCTTCTGTTGACCCCCCCCCCCACCTAAGCATGCACTTTGGTATTCCACCTGTGCATAAACACCACAGCCAGAGTGTTTGGGGCATCATTGTGTCAAGGGCTGGGCTGTTTTCCCACTCACTTCCTCTCTTACCAGCCTCCCCCCACCCCTCCCAGAGCCTGGCTGTGTCACTGACAACAGTGTGCTTGCTAACTGGTGATATGAGTTGTGTATCCAACAGGGGAATGTGCCCCAATGCGAAATTACTTTTTTGAGGCATCTGGCTGTGTGCGAAGGTCCCCACCCTCCTACAAAGTAGCACATAACCCCCCCCCCTTTCCTTTCTTTGCACGTTCTGGCGCTAAGTTAAGAGTCAACAGCGCCTTCTGGATGTGATTCAACGCACATCCAGTGTAAAGTAGAATTAAATCATTTTTTATTAAGCTCCTCCACATGCATTCAGAAGATTTCTTTACTTACAATCGAGGCTGAATAACTGGTGAAGTTCACATCTTTGTAATCTAATTCAGTTCACTGGCTCATGGTGAAAAAGATTGCGCGTTCCCACCTCCTTTGCCGTTTAAAGAGTAGACAAAGAAACGGGAAGAAAGCTGTAAACTCATATCCTTGCGCCTCTGGGTGCAGGAAATGACTGTTAATCAGCCAGTCACAGTGATACTTTGGGATGTCTAACTAAAGACTTCAATTCCCAGGGGCAACTTAAAGATATGTGGCAGTTCTACTTAACTACAGTTAAACGCTGGCTGGGGCAGCACACTCCCCGCCCTGGAATCCTACGGGTTCCACTACCCACATGCATTGCTAACAAGCCTTACAACTTTAACTATGCATAATTGGCATGCTACACTGCTAACTATGTTCTATACAGAAATAAGACATGCAAAACTTGAGTCTTCAATCTTCGAGTTCTTCCTTGGTGCAGAGCAGAACCACATCTGTGATTGGCCTGGTAAAAGTCTTGGTCGGCCAGGGGCGGTCCTGTGGGCTATACCGTGCGACGATACTGACGTCAATCTTGCGGACCAGTTCATCTTTGCCAGGCAAGGCCCGATCTACAAGTCCTATGGGCCACGAGTTGCGGGGTGCATCTTTTTCCCTCAGCAACACGACATCTCCTTCCTGCAGGTTAGGCTTGTTTTCTTCCCATTTGCGTTGACTCTGTAAAGTTGGAAGATATTCTTGCTTCCAGCGCTTCCAGAAGGTGTTCGCTAGGAGTTGAACTTGCCTCCACTGTTGTTTGAACATGTCTTTGGCCGCGAAGGTCCCTTGAGGTGCTGGCCATTTGCCTGTCTTTAGTGTCAGCAAAGTTGCTGGTGTCAGGATGGTTGGGTTCTCAGGATCTGAGGACACTGGAACTAGAGGTCTTGTGTTGATGATGGCAGAGACTTCCGCTAGGAGAGTAGACAACATCTCGTGCATGAGGGAAGGTGTTTCTGCCAGCATGGAAGCACCAGGTCCAGATCTCCCGGACTACAGTCTGACTGGCCATCCAACAACAGATAGAGCTGGGTATCGTTGGCATATTGATGACAACCCAGCCCATGTCTCCGGGCAATCTGGGCGAGGGGGCGCATATAGATGTTAAACAGCACTGGGGAGAGCACTGCACCTTGAGGCACTCCGCACACTAGCGGGTGCCTTCCGAACAGCTGCTCCCCAACTGCCACCCTTTGTCCCTGATCCTGAAGAAACGAGGAGAGCCACTGTAAGGCAAACCCCTGAATCCCGATATCGGTGAGGCGGTGGACCACTAGTTGATGGTCGACGGTGTTGAATGCCACTGACAGGTCTAACAACATCAACATCGCCATACTGCCTCGATCCAGATGCTTTCAGAGATCATCTGTGAGGGCAACCAGGACTGTCTCTGTCCCATGGCCTGGTCAGAAACCGGACTGGAAGGGGTCTAATATGGAGGTGTCATCCAAAAAGCCCTGCAACCGAGTCACCACCGCCTTCTCGATTAGTTTACCCAAGTAGGGTAAATTGGATAGTTGGCTAATTCAGCCGGATCGAGCAATGCCTTTTTTAACAGGGGGCTTTTTTAACAGGGGGCTATGTTCCTTCAGGGCACTAGGGAACAGGCCCTCCATAAGGGATGTGTTGATAATCCCCCTTAGTGCCCCTTATAACCCATCGCGGCCAGCCTTAATCAGCCACGAAGGGCACAGGTCCAGACTGCAGGTGGTTGGGTGAACTGATGAGAACAATTTGTCAACCTCCTCTAGACTGAGCGGATCAAAATAATCCAGAACTTGACCAGAAGACGTGCATGGAGCCTCAAGTTCCGTTACTGTCTTAACTGTGGCACGGAGGTCGTGGTGGAGCGACAAGATTTTATCTGCGAATCTATTAGTTCCATAGATCAGTTTCAGTGGTGCAAGGTCGTATGATAATTAGGTATTTGACAAGGTCCCCCCCCCCCCCTGTTAAGGCTGGTTTTAAAGCTTTATTCTTTTGGGGTGGTATCGTTTGTATTTTTCATATATGTGTGTGCTCGTGTGTGTGTGTGCACCTGTAAGTCATGGCGACCTCTGGTGGCTGACCACTACTGGGGCACATACCAAACTAAGAGAATCACGGAATTCGTTGAATATTTTCATATGTATTGCACTGTTCACTTAAAATTATAAAAACTATAAAATACTTTTGTAATTATCATTCATTTGTTTGTCACCGTTTATTCTCATTTGGTATCTATGACCCCTACTGGGGGCCTGGAGGATATTCAGAGAGGTGGCTGAATGAAGCCTGCCCCTGCCTCCAGTATTCCAAGGAGGAATCCCATCCAAGTACTTGCCAGAGCCGACCCTGCTTAGCTTCCAAGATCTGACAAGATGGGGCCTGCCTGGGCTATCCATGCAGTTTTGTTAAAGCACAAGGAAGGGCAATGAAATAATAAATGGATTCAGAATTCTAGTGTTTGTTAGAAATAAGGAAATAATCTCTTTACTCCATGCAACAGCACGCCTGACAATTGCTTCGTGTTGGAAATCCCCATCGCCACCAACGTTAACCGCTTGGCATGAAAAAGTGTGGGAACAATTTGTGATGGCAAAAATCTCAGATAAAGTACATAGAGCACAAACATCTCAGTCTACCAATTCCAAATTTGAATCAACCTGGTTTCCAATATTCTCGTATCTCAGCACACATGATATACTTCCTGCAAACCCACATTATCATAAATGGTTATTGTTGTGAAACACTAGTGGGAAAAGATAATATTCGTAATCCTTACTCCTCTACCTCTACAGACTAATGACCTTGGGTATTATAGAAGATCTCTTTGTTGAAATGTTAAGCTAACTCTGACTTAGCTTTCATATGTTATTGAATTGTACTTCTATGTTTATGTATCTCTGTTGATGGCAACAGTATGGCATAAATTATTTTGAAAAAATAATTAAAGATTTTAAAAAAAGAATTCTAGCGTTTAAAAGGAGGAAACACTCTGTCATTTCAGACAGAACCCGTTTGAGAACTGGTTCCCTTCCGGAATCTATTTGCCATTTCATACACAAATGCTTCAGTCCCGTTTAGGAACCGGGACTGAAGCGTTTTACCTGTCATCCACTTCCAAGTGGTCTCCAGTGCTCTCTCCCGGTTCCAATACACTTTTCCCCCGCCTTTTTTCGCCCACGCGGGCGACCTCCAGCTGGTTTTTTTTTTTACGTTCAATTTATAGCGTTATAGCGCTATAACGCTATAACGGTATAACGGAATAGCATTATATCAATCAAATTGGAATGCATGGAGTGTCTTGTTATACTGCTATAGCGCTGTAGAGCTATAAATCAAACGTGTGTTTTTTTTAAAAAAATTGATCACCCGCACGGGAGGAAAACGGCGGGAAAACAAAGCAGTGCAAGTCTGGAATGCCAAACCCTGTTTTCACTGGGAAGCTTTTCAGTTTTAATATGGGGAAAAATCTGGTGAACTTATACAAACTGTGTGGTGGGAACTCATTCAGGTGGAGTTGTGTCGTGGCCATTGCTGGTCCTGGGCAGGTTGCGCAAAGAGTGTGAAAGGGGCTACTGGGCTAAGGTTGGCAGCCTTCAGGTGGGGCCTGGAGATCTGCCAGAATTAGGGTTGCCAGACAGGGGTGGACTAGGAGGCCAAAAAAGCTGTGGAAAGGACATTAACATTTTAAAATTCTGCAGATATGCAAAACCGATGCACCGTATCACATTTGGTGTGTGTTTTTAGCCTTGTATTGGACTGCCAATTGGTTCCTCTGTCCAATCCAGGGAACCTGGTTTTATTTTTAAAACTCTTCATGCCCTACAGCCCAGATGCTTGAAGGACCACCTCTCCTCATATGAGCCCGTGCAGCAATATCCCAACTCCTGCAAGAGCATGATAATTGCTAGCCACTTATTGGCTTTTTTGGTGGGTGCTCCAGTTTTCTGGGACAGCCTTCCAGAAGAAACTGAAACGTCTACATCTCTGTTGCTGTTTCTAAGCAGCTGCACATTGGAATTCTCTAGAAAGGCCTTTGGCTCCTCAAAGCAATTGCCCTGTTGATGTCTTAGATATTAAGGGGTTTTTCCCCTGGTGGTTTTCATTTTGTTGTTTTTAGGAATTATGTTTTTGTGCCATTTGTATTTGTTACATGGCTTATGTCCCACTTATCCGGGAGAAAGTGATTATCAATATTTTTGAACACATTAGAGACATGCACAACCCATAAAAGCCATCTAATTTACCCAATTAAGTTCCTGGGTGGGGGGGAATGCAAGAGAATGCAATTTTACTACATAGCACATGTCTAACAAAAGCAGTTCTGCTAAAACACATTAGAAGGAAGAACAGCACCTCAACATTCAAATTCAAATTTATTATGGCCAATTGACCAGCTGTACAAAAATAAAATAGTACAAATCACAAGCCCCATCTACTTTAAAACTGTAATCATATCCCCAAATTCTAAATCTCAGATGAGAACTTTCCTCAGTCTGTGCTTTTTGTTAAAAACTTCGGCTTATTTATTACTAAAAAACCCAATATTTTGCTACTACCAAAGTTACTGATTTCTTGGTGTCTTCCAACAGATATTCCAGCAGCACAGTATCTGCAAATTTCAGATAATTATCCAAGGGTTTACATTGAGAAAGTAAAGGAAATATTAACTGATGTCTTTCTTTGAAATAAAGTTTACAGTGTAAAACAATGTGAGTGATTGTTTCAGCTTCTTCATCTCAGCATAGGCAACATCTTTGATGGATAGGCCAGCGGAGATACCTTCCTTACAGCATGTTGGAAGGGATGGCATCAAAATGCACTCTAGAAAAGGCCTATCTGTATTTTTCATATGTGATATTAGAGAGATATGGTGCTGCTGCAAACCCAGGCCAAGATTTTAGGTTACTATACATCATGGGTAAAAGCGCTCCATCAGTTTGAGCCTTAATATTGATCAAGCACTGATGAACCAAAGATTTCGCTTTACTTATACCCATTTCCAAAAGATTTACTGGGCATAACCCAATGGTACATAACTTATCCATTATTCTGATGGACCAGTCCAGATATGGAGTAGAAACTAAAAGCACGGGGGTCAGTCCTGTAGGCTTCAGGTAGATTCTCAACCGATAATAGACCGAATTTATCCAAATTTTCAGTTCCACTCTTGGTACGCCAGCCTCCTGTCTTAAGACCACATTAGCTGTACATTTTGGTTCATTAAACAGGGCTCTGAGAAATTTAGATTGTACTCTCTCTAGTGTCTTAGAATTATTATTATTTAAAATTATTTGCATCCCATAGGTAAGCTGGGTCAGCACTTTGGCAGAAGGAAATTATAACGTTTATAGTATATAACAGTAGAAAAACACTAACTTTACAAATTCAAATAAAGCGCATCAGCAAATTTTCAAGCTTCAGTTGAGCAGTCATAAAATGATCACACTAGGAGGGCAATTATATATACACATCCAAGTTACAAAATAGAAACTTCAGCGGTAATTTACAAGATAAAGCTGCAAGCCGCTCACAAGTTCTGCAGATAAATATTTTACATCCAAGAAACGTTTTACATCCCTCTCCATGGATGTCTACTGATCTTGCATTGCATATGTAAGTTCTTCTGCAGGAGAAAGGGAAAGACAGAGTCAGGGAAGAAATGTAGCTGGGTGGCCTTATCAATCTCTTGACCAAACATGTGGTCTTGCCCTAATCAAAATTCACCTGGTCTCACACAGACTTTCCAGAAAATTTCATTCTTCATCTTCTCCACCAAGGTAAGCTCCAGCTCCGCTTCTCTACACTGCGCACACACTTCAAAATACTGTTGCTCAGCCTCTGCATCCACATAGTTAAACTTCAGCTCCTGCAACAAAGAGTGTGTCCCTGAGTATGGATGTTGCTTTACCCACATAGCACAATGAAGAACTGATAGCATCTCCTCAAACTGCTCTGTCACATTGGGCATTACAATATCAGCATGTAAATTCAAAGAGTTCAGAAGACATTAATTAAATTGGTCATTTCTTACTCAGTCTTACTGATCCGCTTAATTCTCTTGCTCACTACTTTTAGTCTGAATTTAAGAAAGTCTGCTTAATATGCAGATGAATTGCCTCTGAGAAATAAAGTAAAAGAAACAAGGATATTACCAGCTTCAAGCTTGCTAGTGGTGTTCTATAGATTACTGGACATCATACAGTAATAGTTCCAGTTGAAAAAAAGTTATATTCTCCCAAGTTAAAAAAAAATCTGAACGATTCACAATCCTTAGGCCATATCTTTTAAAGAGTAAAATCATCTTAACCCCCAGCTGCTTGGATATGATCTCTAGAGAATTTCAGATTTGCAACCATCAGGCCCTTCCTAATCCAATCATTTTACTTTTAAAAAGTACCTCCTAACTGTGTCCTGTCCTGCATTAAAATCTCCAGCTAAAATCAGAGAGTCTAATGGAAATTTTGTGTACTTGTCAAGAATACTGTTTCATCTGTACATTTTAGGTCTTGTACCTATTTTGTATCTGCATATTTGTAAATAAATTAATTTAAACTTTAAAAAGAACACCGTTTCATCTTATTTCAGCCTTTATTGATATCAGAGATGGAGATAACAAGAGGAAAATAAATATTAATTGCATTTCGTGTTTGCCATAGCCAGGGGATCATAATATGGTAAGGAAAACACACATGCTACCAATGCTGGAGAAATCAATCAGGTCATGCCTGCTTTTATCCTCCGATTACCATTAGAAGGCACTGCCATTATATTCATGGCTATGCAGAGACCCATCTTCAAGTTATGCCTCACATATATTTGAAGATACATATGGAAGAAAGGTTTCCTATTCTGGCATTACTGTCTCAACTTCGGGAAAAGGCCAGGCATTCTTTAAAGGATTTGTAATACAGATTACCAGAAGTATACTATGGCATGTAGATCTCTCTCACCTTTAACTTAAGATAAAAGCTTTCTAGAACTTAAGAAGTGTGCAAACTATGTAAACATTTTAACTGAACCAAAATGTAGCTTTGCTATTGTAAACTATGGCCCCATTCACACGAGGCGATTTGGCCCGGGAACGGGACAGTTTGGAGGCGGATCAAAGCAGCGCGATCACACCACAACATCTGGGAAGCGTTCTGCTTCCGCCTCCAAACTGGCCCAAACCCGGGAAGAACCGCCTCAAACTGAACCACCTACCTCGGTGGTTCAAACGGATGAGGCGCCTCTTCCCGGGCGTCTGATCGCCGGCGCTCCCTTGCGCCGGCTCAACCCCGGGCCGGAGCCGAACTGCGCATGCTCCGACATGCGCAGATCGGCCGGCTCCCGGTTAGAGCCGTCTTTTCTCTCCGGCGTTTGATCGCGCCGGGGAGAAAAGGCGGCTCGGCCGGGGGATCCGTATCAACGTTGGCGCGGCTTTTAAAAGCCGCGCCTTCGAGCGCATTTTCCCCTGCCGTGTGGCCGGGGCCTATGTATTGTAATGCTTTGCTATCAGCAGTCCTTGGTGGGCATTATAAGAAAATTCCTTCAATTCTTTTTGATCCTGTGGTGCAGAATAAGAGAGACTATAGCCCATATGTTGTTCTTCTCTAACTGCTATAGAAGATAGATTCAGGTGGGGTAGCCGTGTTGGTCTGAAGTAGCAGAACAAAGTTTGAGTCGAGTGGCAGCTTTAAGACCAACAAAGTTTTATTCAAGGTCTAAGCTTTCATGTGCAAGCACAGTTCCTCAGATACAATGGAATAAAATCTCCTCATGCCCTACTTACAGGAAAAGAGAGGGTAGGTGGCTGTTAGCCAAATTGCCTTATTTCCTTAATAAGATGGGGAAATACGAATATTAAATGGCAATGGCTTTAATTAAGGGAACCATAACCTGTGTATACTGGAGTCCAACTTATCTAGATCCCCAGAAATAGACACAGAGGCTAGGACTCAAATATGATTCCTTTACTGAATAATTCTCTCATACATGCAATATAAATAAAACAATCACACATTGAAGTGATACAGAACTAAAAAGCTAGATAGAAAGGTACAGCGACAGTTGCATTAGCAGGAAGGTATTGTTGAGGGGGGTGATACTTTACCTGACCAACGCAGTTTGCACAAATAATTACAAACAGTTAAAATTATATACAACAAACAGAAACTATCAAGAATATCCAGTTTCAAATGCTTACATATACTTAAAAATTAAAAATTGAAACTAATCTGTATAGATCCAGCATTTAAAATTTTTTCACTGTGTTGCTCTAAATAGTTCAATATAGGGTACCATTAAAGGCCATTTTCATACATTAGGCAATCCAATGCTAGAACTTAGATGAGAGATTTGGTAATATACGTACCAAGTGAGTGATCTACCAGTTTTTTCTTCCAGGGTTTGTTTGTCTAACACTCTATTCTGTTTTGTTAGATCCATAAATCTAGTGATTTTAAGTGATTCCCAAAAATTAGCATCTGCATTTTGTTGGTCTGCAGGAAACCATACCTGATCTATTAATGATAAAAACCGTGGAAACTCTGGAGTAAATTGCACTCTGTACTTATCCCAAACATTTAAAGCTGCTACAATGAATTGATTTCTATAAGCATTTGCAGAACGATCTACTCTTCTCTGCTATATAATACTCTTTATATCTATTGGATAGGTATATAAGTTAAATATATTAGTCCAGTCAGGCTTGTCTTCACTTGTCAACAGCTGTACAATGAGAGAGAGCTGTATGGACTTATAGTATTTAAATAGATCCGGAAATGGCATCCCTCCCTTGTTTGATGGTCTAGTAAGGGTCTTAGAACATATGTGATGCTCTTTTTTTTGCCCCCAAAAACCTTAACAATGTGTCTTGCCACAACTTCAGATATTTATTTGAAACTGTAATAAGAATTGCACTGAACAAAAAAATAAATTTAGAGAGGAAAAAAGATTTAACTATATTATATCTTTCAGTCCAAGTAAATTGTGATTTCTCCCAGCCTCTCAGGGCTCTTTTTGTAGCAGGAACTCCTTTGCATATCAGGCAACACACCCCTAATATAGCCAATCCTCCAAGTGCTTACAGAGCTCTTCTTACAGGGGCTATTGTAAGCTCTTGGAGGATTGGCTACATTAGGGGTGTGTCGCCTAATATGCAAAGGAGTTCCTGCTACAAAAAGAGCCCTGCAGGATTGGGATTTATTTATTTATTTATTTACTTTAAAATTCTAAACATATTGTACTACATGCAAAGCCTAATGTGTGTTTTCTACAAGATCTCTTCCTGGCATAAAGCCTACTTGATCTTGTGAAATATAATTAGTAATGAATGTGTTTATGCGATTTGCCAGGGTTGCTGTAAATAATTTGAAATCCACATTCAACAAGGATATTGGGTGGTAAGGCGAAGGCGTAGTAGGGTCTTTACCAGGTTTGGGTAGAACTATCATTGTTGCTGATGACAGAGAGATCCTTCAGCAGAGGAAAAAAAAACGTACGTATGTCTCACTTCATTTTTTACACTACAATCTTCTCCATCAGAATTCCTACAACAAAGCTCTGTGCTGGTGGTCTGGTAGTGATCTGAACTGGCCCTCACGAGCCAGCTACCCAAGTTGCGGGGGCCGCGCCAACGTTGATCCGGCTCGGCGGGATCCCACGGATCCCCCGGCCGAGCCGCCTTTTCTCCCCGGCGCGATCAAACGCCGGAGAGAAAAGACGGCTCTAACCGGGAGCCGGCCGATCTGCGCATGTCGGAGCATGCGCAGTTCGGCTCCGGCCCGGGGTTGAGCCGGCGCAAGGGAGCGCCGGCGATCAGACGCCCGGGAAGAGGCGCCTCATCCGTTTGAACCACCGAGGTAGGTGGTTCAGTTTGAGGCGGTTCTTCCCGGGTTTGGGCCAGTTTGGAGGCGGAAGCAGAACGCTTCCCAGATGTTGTGGTGTGATCGCGCTGCTTTGATCCGCCTCCAAACTGTCCCGTTCCCGGGCCAAATCGCCTCGTGTGAACGGGGCCAGAGATTCTCTAATAGTATTTACTTATGTACTACACCAAGGACAAACCTAAAGCATTACTTAGGTGTACCTCTGGCCAGAAGTTAAATGATCTGATATAGGAAAACTAACTGGACTACTAAGAAGAAGAAAAAGAGATTGGATTTATACCCCGCCCTTCACTTGGGAGTCTCAGAGCGGCTTACAAACTCCTCTCCCTTCCCCTCCCCACAACAGACACCCTGTGAGGTGGGTGGGGCTGAGAGAACTCTGACACAAACTGCTCTTTTTCAAGGACAGCTGTGCCAGAGCTTGTGACTGACCCAAGGGCTTCTTAAGTACACACCTATGTCTAAATCAGGCCTGACCTGAGTCATCCAGAACAAAATAGCATAAGCTGTTTGTTTTAAGACTGTACTGTATTATTGAAAAAGGTCAGTTGACCAAACAATAAGGGACTGTTATTAATTTAACCCATAGATTTCCATACAAGCTGGACACTTTTCACTCAAGGTAAACAAACCTTGACTGTATAAATCCAAGTTTAGCTCCTCACTTTCTCATGCAGCCTAGGTTCCTTCAGGCAATACCTTTTGTCATCTCAGTGCCTCACCTTGGGACTGGCTTTGACTTCCTCTGACCTCCTCACAAGAAAGCAAGATCCAATAGTCAGAGGCTTGGTAGTCTGAGTGGGTACCTGAACTCTTCTTGAAAGGCAGGTTAGTTCACGCACGTGGATAGCCTGCAAAGAACAAGCAAAGGCACTTTTGAGACACATGAGAGGAGTCAGAAAATGGTCAGATGCCTGGATCCCCCCCTTCAACCCGCATGGTGGAGGCACAGCCATTCTCCTTGCAGCCATGCCACATCTTGAGAGCTACTACGGCATGCAAGAGACAATCAAACATTTCTGACAGTAGACAAGTGAAACTGGGAACTGTTAGAAGTACTTTGGACAGCAAATTCACTAGGAAATGAATGCCAATATGTGACAGAACATCTGGTAAAATGTTCATCTGCAGGGGTCATTTCATAGAAAAAGAGGCGCAGGAGCTCATTAGCATAATGTATTAGCATAACTTATTTGCATATGCCATACCCCCTGACATCACCGGAAGGGTGTCGGAAGGCAACAGGCTCCACTGGACTGTTTTGGATTGCTAGGTATTGGGGGGGACGGACGTGCAGATCTGTCCTCACAGAGGAGGGAGAGCTTGTGCCTGAATAAAACTTAAAGGTGCCACTGGACTGTTTTGGATTGCTAGCTATGGGGGTGGGGGGAACGCGCAGATCTGCCCTTACAGAGGAGGAAGAGCTTGTACCTGCTGGTAAGATCTACTAGTATTCCAGCTAATTGATTCCAAGTTACCTTTATCAGGGAGCAATCGTTGGGGAGGAGATATAGATGGAATTTTAGGGGTGAGACTCCATGCACCTGGTAGAGCAGTGCTGCAGCATGGACCTTTGTTTTCCTTTTAAAGAATGTATTTTTGAAAACTACACCGCAGGGAGACAACCTGAGGTGTTTCAACACAATGTGAAATGGCTCCACACCGTCTGGCTTCTCGAGAGTCACCCTCCCTTCTGCAAAATGTGCAATTTGTACTCTGGGGCTGTCTTCCTGTTTCCCTGTCAAAGGAGAACAAAGGAAGCATGGTTAAAGTGCAAGCTTAGCACAATGGGCTGGGAAGCTATTTAAAGTTCACCTGCTCCTGAAGACACCAGATAGAACATAAATGCAGTAAAGAACAATTATTTCATTGTGTCAAGTGAAGAAACTGATATAATCTCTCTAGTTCTTTGTGAAGCTTGTTTGCTTATTCTATTTCAAACTAATGAAATGTGCATGCCACCCATCCACCTAGGTGACACCTGAGACCTATGTGGAGGACATGGCAGACCAGGAAAAACTCCCCAGAAAAATTGAATTGGCACAACATGAGACACAGTCAGAGGTTTTACTTATGGGTCTTTAAAAACTGGCACTTGTCTGTCTGGGTGTGTACCTAATTCTCATTGCTTAGCTTCTCTTTTTCTAAATAAAAAAAAACTGACCCCAGAAAAGGCTGCCCTAGAAAACCTCCTTGGAGTAATTCTAAGGATGAAGTCAAGTCAAGTTTATTCGATATGTAACCAGCACAAATCAGTTGCAGCCATAGTTTAACTGTGTCAGCACTACAATTGTAAGGATAGTTTTCACCCCACATTATCATTTGACAGTAATTCAGAAATTACTCTGAAGTTCTCACAAAACACTCTTAACTGAATTTGCTGTGGGCAGCTCTGATTTTGATTTTAGTAGGGATGCGTTTGTTTGTTTGTTTTAAATTGCCTCCATCATTTTCCTGATCTAAATTCCAGTGAAGGATCAACAGCAGTTAATAGAAACAGCTTGTCACAGATGGATCTATTTATTTTTACCAAAAAATGGTGTACATGGCTGAGGGCAGCTGTAACTTGTTTCCCTGTGCTCAGCTGAATGATTTCTGTAGCCTGGGAAGGGGGGAAATGCATCAAACGTCAAAGAGCATTGAAATAAGGTGGAGAGGACTACATTTTACTTCTCCTCAACTGAGCACTACATTTTGGTTAAAAAGGCATCTCCATGCACACTTTACATGTAAATATCAGGTACCCCAACAGCTACTTAGTTTTCAATACAATTGTAGATATTAAAGCTACAAGCAGCCCTTCTCTTGTCACAGAGGGAAAGAATGAGCCTTCTCTATTACCAATCTCCTTTTGCCTCTAAACATGCAAATACGTTGACTCTTTGGGGGAAAGACTTGGCCTGCCTGCCCCACTCCTCAGGGCAGACAGGTGACTACCAAAGCTTCTGTGTCTGCCTCCTAACATCTGCCCTGCTTGTCTTTCTGCAAGTAAAAGAAAAGCTTTGCCTTTGGCTTAGCAGATGCATCCCACCCCCAGGTAACAAAATATGCAAGACAAATAGATTTAAGAAATCCACTCAGACTTCAGGTGCAATGACTGATGTCGGGGCTTTTTTTTAAAGAAAAAGCCCAGCAGGAACTCAGCATAATAGGCCACACCCAAACAGCAGAAACTCATTAGCATATTAGGCCAAACCCCTGACCACAGAGCTCATTAGCATATTAGGCCACACACCCCATGTTACCAGTAAGTAACCATTTACCATAAATGCATTCTCCAAACCCACCCCCTGCTACTTTGGCTTTGAGAATGTCTCGGGCTCCACTGGACTGTTTTGGATCACTAGCTATTGGGGGGGGGGGAAGGACATGAAGATCTGTCCTCGCAGAGGAGGGAGACTTTGTACCTGAATAAAACTTGGTCTTAAAGGTGCCGCTGGACTGTTTTGGGATTGCTAGCTATGGGGGAGGGGGGATGCAGAGATGTGTGCAGAAAGAAATAAAGAGAGAGAGAGACAGAGAGAGAGAAGGAAAGAGACAAGGAATGGAGGGAAAGAAGGAGGGAAAGAAAGAGAGAAGGAAAAAAGGAGGGAAAGGGAAAGAAAGAAAAAGAAAGAATGGAGGGAAAGAAAGAGTAGGAGAGAAGGAAAGAAGGAAAGAGGGAGAGAAACAGGGAAAGAAAGAAAGAGGGAAGGAAAGAGGGAGGGAAG
>NW_015167586.1:248725-260709 GCF_001447785.1 Gekko japonicus | reverse complement strand
CCACCCCCACCCCCAGATTAAGCCCCCCCACCCCACCCCCATATCCAGCCTCCACGGCCACCACCACCCCGCACCAGCAGCGCGGGCCAGGAAAGGTGAGGGGTGCTCCGCAGCCCTTCCCCGGGCCCTGCGCCTTGACCAGGAAAGGTGGGGGGGGGGCCCCTCTGCAACTTACCTTGTTTCTTCTTGTTCCTCGTGGCCTCGTGGCCTGGCAGGGGACGGGGCTTGCTCGGAAGGCAGCCAGAACACCGTTCCAGTGTGTTCCTGCACAAAAGTAGCCCTAACTGATAGAAATCTCCACTGCAGTACTGGGGTGATCTTGTTTGGCAGGAAGATCAGCTAACTGTTCTGGCTGAATGATGCCCCCGTCTGGCATATAACTGCTGAGTCAGTCTTTTTTTCTTACTGACCCTCAGCCCCTCTCAGTCTCTCCCCTTACTGGAAATAAATCCAGAGTGTGACACAACAAATGTGTTAGTTATTCTTGCCATTCTAGTGCTATGGTGATATTGTTGAAACCCTTTCCAACGGTACCTGCAAGACACAGCAAATGAGGGAAGTGAACAGCTGACAGAGCCTGTGCTGGGGTTGCTTGAATGTTGAGCAAAGGACCTGCAACAATCAACTTCCATGTCTTCCTTTCATTCCAGTGTTTATACCATGAATCCTGTTGGTATTGTATAGTTACAGCTGCTCTCACTTCAAACCTGATGTTAGTGTCACAGCAATGGAAGAATCCAGCCCCAGGGAGGTGTAACCTGAATGCAACAAAGAGAAAGACCAGAGGGAAAGGGGGCTGCATTGTAATCAATGCCACGTCCAATGCATCCTGTGTGAGATACAAACTTATGATTCTCTGATGACCAATGAAGGGATCCAGGAACAGGGTAAGTCCCAAGTCCCAAGTCATTGCCTCTTATTTCTGTGTCTAAGAGGCAGAAACCAGAACAGTGTTTTCTAGAATGAGTACTTTAACCAAGGGTAGTCCACAGGCTGAAAGCAGAGTCTGTTGGGCAGGTTGAACTTAGTATCTTAAGTCGTTTTACCCATGCTTTGGTTTTGCAGTCAAACACCCTAAGAAACCAGCTCTGTGTATGCATCTACGTGTGTGCACACACAAACACAGAGTGCAGAAGCAAAATGGCTTTGCCGTGCAGAATGTCTGTAAAGCAGCCAACGATGTGATTAGGCACACAAACTGTGGCTTTAGTAAGGCTTCGGGCAGTGAAAGGATGAGCAAGCCTTAGCTCCTCTGGCTCCCAGGTAGAGGTAGTTGGGAAAGAGAAAGGTTGGTTAAAGTCCCACACCCACCACCTCACCCCACCTCATTGGGGAGCCAGCACTGTTTGCTGAGGTTTGGAGTGAGCAGGGAACTGTTCATCTGGCCTTGAAATGGAGTGGTATAGGGGATGAAGGGAGTGTTCTTATCTTCCTTTCCCTATGCTATAGCTTCTTCTCCTAATGAACTCCCTTCCCCTGATTCTTTTAGCTTCAGTGTGCTCAGAGCCCCTTAGAAGTTTATTTCTGAAGAGGGAGAGGAGTATCAGGAATGTGTGCCTCATAGGCCGAATCTGCACTGGTATCTTCCGCTGCTTTGGCAACGCTCCCACTTCGTCTCAAAAAAGGATGTCTACATCTCTTTCGGATTCGTTCTCCTACTGTACCGTAACAATTTCTGCTGTCTGTGTTATTTTATTGCCCTATGGTTTCTGCTGTGATTGCGGCGTCTCACCAGCTCAACTGGACAAAGCACTCTAAGCAACATCTAGTGATGAAGACTTGATTCGACCAGATTGGAAGAATTTCTTGTACCACTTTGAAACAAGCATCACTCCAGCATAAAGAAAGACAGCGTCGAGACTGCTTTAAGAATGAAGATGCAGACATGACCATAGTGTTCATTTCCCATCCCTCGTATTATCCAACTTTAAGTGGTTTGGTGTGGAAGCAAATCAATTCCCCTTCAAATCTGTAGCAGCAGAAAAGAGCAAGAGTCCTTCTTTTGCCTTTTTTTGGTATTTTTGTATTTTTATGTACGTGTGTGTACGAGTGTGTATGTGCACCTGAAAGTCATGGCGTCCTCTGGTGACTGACCCCTACTGGGGGCCTGGAGGATATTCAGAGAGGTGGCTGAATGAAGCCTGTCCCCTGCCTCCCAACTGCAAGAGTCCATCTTGATCTACCTTCAAATCTGAATTGTGTATTTTACTATGTAAGCTGCTTCGAGTACCTGGTGTCAGAGGAAAACAGGCTAAAATATTTAAAGAAAGAAAAAATATATACAAATTAGCATTCTTGAGCTCACCTGTAGGCTTGGTGGTTCCTTTCTGGGTCCCAAACAACTTCTGGCTTGATTTTTTCTGAAAGATTCTGTAATAAAGCAATGATCAGTAACACCATTCTAGCTAAGATTTCTACATACAGTTCTTAAGACATACACAGTGAAGTCTGTAACAGAAAATCTGTAACCACAACAGTGACTTGGGTTTTATGCTTCTTAGCTGGCGTAGTGAAACTAATTCTTCCTGTACAAATTAGGGCTGAACCAAATTGGTGTTTGTGTATGAACTTTGTGAACAACTTTGCACTTTTCAAAACTACACCTTCTCAATTGTCACTCGTGCACAGGAGGGCTCAAAAGGTAGCAAAGGAGTTTGTACACACCAACACATCCTGCCAGTTGTGCTTCCCAGCCTGAGTTTCTGCCTCCCAAAAGCCTCACCCCAGTTCCAGTAACATTTGGGCAGTAGGAATCCGACTGGGTGATGGAAGTGCTCTCAGGAAAGCATTTCCACAGCCTTACCTGGCTGCTGTTCCAGCCAGCGTTTGAGACTGTAGTTAAGCAGAACTGCCAGATAGCTTTAAGAGCAGTGGTTCCTGGGAATTGAAGTCTTTAGTTAGACAACCCACCGCATCCGGCACACAGAGGCGGGAGGGTTCGAATTACAACTCTCTTCCTGTAGCCTTTGTTCTCTATAAGCGGCAAGGAGTGTGGACGACCATCCTTTTCACCATATGAGCCAGTGAAAGGAATTCAATCACAAAGATGTGAGTAAAGACCTCTTATAAATGCATGTAAAAAAAAACCTGAATAAAAGTGATTGATTCTACTTTGGCTGTGCGTTGAAACTGTCCAGAAGACGCTGTCGGCTCAGCGTTAGACGGAACAGTGAAAAGGAGCGGATGAAGTCCCCCCCCCCCCTGAGAAAGAGAGATGATGCATTTCCCCTCCAATATCCAGCCCTTAAAGGAAGAAAGCATCAAAGCTACCTCTAATGTGCATGAACAAAAGGTGGGAAAAGGACAACCCCTTTCCCCCATCTGTTTGGTCTCTCCAGCAAACTAACTGCATGTCTCTCCAGCCAAGCAAGTTTCTCTGTGTCTTCCCATCGTATAAGCAGGAAAGCTTAGAAAAACACGCCACTTCTCTGGCCTCTGGAATAGTTGCATTCCAAAGTATTCACATGCAAACAGCTCTACTGTGTTGCAAAGTTTCTCTAGGCTCACAGACACTTTGCCCCTCTCAGCTCAGCTTCTTTATCTGCCTGAAACGCTGAAATCAAACCCTCCTAACTGGAAAAGAGCTCTACATTGCAGAGTCCCACAGCAAAGGCGGGAACTAGCAATCAGCTTGACCATAACGGGGCTACTCAGTTTAAGCAGCAGTAATAAGGGAGCAAGAGAGTGAGTGACTGAGGAAGTGTCACAGGTAAACTAGCACAGAGAGCTCAAGCATCAACATCTAGTGGCCACGGCAGGCAAGTCGCTGCAGCCCTGGTGGCAGATTTGGGAACAGCAAGAAAGGCAATTTTTTTTGGTGTGTGAACCTATATGCCCAAGCAAGTGAAGTGACGTCACTGCAACGGTGTTGATGCAATAGCGCCACCAGTGGGTGGGATCCAGTATTGCAACCGAACACATTTTAAGAAATTCAACTTAAAACAAGTTATGGCAGATACTGACATGGCTGATTCCAAAACTGTCTTAAATGGCAGCACAGAAGACGGGAATGCATGCACATCAGGTCGCCGAGTAAAGAATCTAACCCCTGACATGCGGGAATTTTTGCTTATCCAGAAGACCGATTTGCACAGGAAGTTAGACAAGCTTTGGACCAAGACGCGGAAAGATATAGACGCTGCACCCAATACAACCAGTCTGACACATATGTGCGCACTGCGAAAGGCTCTTACAGCCCACTCCATAGAGTGGAAAGATTGCTTAAGACGTATTGTGGACATTCTGGATCGGCTGAATACAGCCGAAGCCCTGGCAGAAAAGGAGTGCATTCTGTCGGATGCCCTGGAAAAGGAAGAGATCTGCAACACCACTCTGGCAGACCTAAGGACACGTGTCGAGGAAGAGGAAGAGAGGCGCCTTCTCTTGGTCGAGAATGGGCATAGAGGCAAGGATGCTTCCACCCAAGAACACAAACCTGTGGCTTCCCAACAGTCCTGTGGGTCTGAAACCTCTCACAAAGCCCCACGGTCGGTGAGCTCAGCCAAATCGGGCCACTCAGACTCCTCTCACAAATCCCTGCGGCCGGGGAGTTCTGCCAAGTCCTGCCATTCTGACGTCTCCCACAATTCCCTATGGTCGGTGAGTTCTGCCAAGTCCCATCGTTCTGACGTTACCCAACAGTCCTGCAGGTCCGAGGCCTCTCATGGGTCCCTAAGCACTGTGACTTCTGCCAAATCTCGCCATTCAAGGATCTCTCACAAGTCCCAGGATACTGTGGTCTCCAATAGGTCCTCCCTCAAGTCTCGGCACACCGAAGTTTCATGCAAAACTTTATCTACCAGGCATGAGATTGAGGCCGCAATGTTAGCTGAAGCAAAGATCGATGCCATGTTGGCAGCGAAGGCAGCAGACCTTGCAAAAAGGGAAGAGGTTCTGAGGAGAGAAGTTCGCAAGCTGCAGGCAGAGAAGGAAGATAGGGAGTTGCAGATAAAATCGCTTCGCAAGGCATTTAAGGCCGAAGGACTGGCTGCACGGGCCAAGCTTCTACAAGATAGATACTGGGATCCGGAGCCGGATTTCAACCCAGCTGATCTCGGGGTAGTGCACCCGTCTCAACGAATACTGGACTATGTTCAGGAACAGAACATGTATGTTCGTCCGCTTGATGGCGTAGAGACCAAGGTACTCAACCCCACAGCACCAGAGTTCATGAGACCACAGATGACCCCTGTGTTTCCTCCAGCGCCAGCCCCAGTGCCTGCACAGGTGTCCATGCTTCCTCAAGTGCCTGGACCAGCTCCGACACAGGCATACATGGGTCCTGTACCGGCGCACTTCGGCAGCTACACGGCACCTTGGAACATCAGGAGGAACCTGGCTGATAGAGGCGTCCAGAAGTTCACGGATCGTCCAGAGAACTACTACCTTTGGAAGATGACCTTCTTGGAAGCAATTAGGGACATGAACCTACGTGCAGTTGAACAACTCACACTCTTGGCAGAGTGGCTGGGTCCAGAGTCCGCAAAACAAGCAAAGAACCTCCACTCCGCAAATATAAAGACTCCGGAAAGGGCCTTGACACGTGTTTGGGCGCGGCTCGACACCTGTTACGGATCCCCGACGGCTGTGGAGACTGCACTCAAGGAACAATTGAAGAGTTTCCCCCCGATAATGGCTGAGAACCCTGAGAAGCTATGGGATTTAGCTGATCTCCTTGAAAACCTGCAGGCAGCAAAAGAGGATCCAGCATTACCAGGACTCGCCAGTCTCGACGAATGCACGGTGCATTTGGAGATCCAGGAGAAGTTGCCACCTGCACTGCAGGACGAATGGAGCAAAGCAGTAGTCAGCTACAAGGTTGCATGTCAGGGTACGGCAGAACTGCCAGATAGCTTTAAGAGCAGTGGTTCCTGGGAATTGAAGTCTTTAGTTAGACAACCCACCGCATCCGGCACACAGAGGCGGGAGGGTTCGAATTACAACTCTCTTCCTGTAGCCTTTGTTCTCTATAAGCGGCAAGGAGTGTGGACGACCATCCTTTTCACCATATGAGCCAGTGAAAGGAATTCAATCACAAAGATGTGAGTAAAGACCTCTTATAAATGCATGTAAAAAAAAACCTGAATAAAAGTGATTGATTCTACTTTGGCTGTGCGTTGAAACTGTCCAGAAGACGCTGTCGGCTCAGCGTTAGACGGAACAGGTGCCTTTTTTTTTTTTTAATTGAAAATGTACACCATTGCTTAAAGAGCATAGGGTTCAACATTCCCCAGATATTTGTCAATGTAATGCATCATAAATGAAGTTACATTTGCAATCAATCCATTGGGTTGTTACTTACAGTGCAGCACTAACCAGACTTACCCCCTTCTAAGTCTATTGAAGTCAATGGGCTTAGAAAGATGTGACTTTACCTAGGATTGCACAGTTAGTGTTTGAGCTTCCATAATACATTATAATACATAATACACTGAGCTTCCATAATACATAATTCATTAGCTTCAATATGAATGTGAAGTCCCAGATTCTTTTGTACCAGTCTATTACAGGTGGAGGATTAATTTTTTCTGTGAAGAGATACAGATTTGAAGTGTAATAATCAAACCAATCATGGGTTCTAAATCTTCAAGCTAAATATTTCAAGATATCCCCCAAATTTACTCAAAGATCTCATAGTATTATTTCACATTGTTATACAACTTATTCACTGTTTTATGCATGGTTTGCTGTTGTTTATGTTTGTTGTTGTTCTGTATTTGAAAAATTAATTAAAAATATTTTTTTAAAGATCTCATAGTAAATTGTGTCCTGCCATATCTCTGATTGCAACCTGCATATTTTTTAAAAAAAACTGATAATACTGCTTTCTAAAACATAGAAAATCAGGCACACAGACATGCACCACAGACATTGACAATACCAACCAATGCTCCCTTTAAACTGTGGAGTCTTGTGAGCAAAAATTCTACCTTGTGAGCTACTGGCATTAAAGTTGTAAGCGAGCGATTTGGCTGCTGCATAAATTAGTTTGCTCTAGAGCCCTCCTTCCTGAGCTAAGACAAAAATGTGTGAGCTGGAGGCTAAAGAACTGTGAGCTAGCTCACACTAACTCAGTTTAGAGGGAACACTGATGCCAACACATATCTAATGCCGGATTATAAATAAATTCCAGTGGTGTATTAAATTATAAAAATTCTTGTTTGGATCAGATGATATAATTTGAGAAGATTTTAGGGAAGATCTATTCCCAATTATCTGTTGAGGTTTCCATTCCTAGATCTCTGTCCCATTTATGTTGAAAATTACCTACCATTTTTCCACAGGGGGGAAAACATATTTATCATACCAATCAGACCTTTTGTAACATGGTACAACCAAGATCAATGCAAATTCAGATTCATTCCTTATGGGATGTTATTTTCATCATGAATCCCGTCTACATTGGAAACACTGAAAGAGGAGTGGTGGCTGCCAAGAAATTAGACCTTTAGTCAATTTCTTGTTCTTTCATTAAATATAGGATTAAACATAGGCAAACCTTATATAAAAATCTAGGCCTGCAAATGGCCTGCAAATGGGTTGAAGAGATCAAAAGGGAAACATCTGGCTGCTGTCATTGGACAGTTGGCAAGTCACTTTGTGCCTTTGAATAACAGAGACAAACGGAGTCACACCATTTGTTCACCTCACTCTTTCTTTTGATGCTTTGATTTATACTACAACACCCACCAAGGGAAGACCATCTACAATTCACAAATATGTGAATTCCATTCAGTGAAATACAAAGAAGGGTTAGTGGTCACAACCAAATAGAGGGTATAGACATTGATCTAACAGATTGCTCATAACAATTAAACATAGTTTACAAAAAGAACATATTCAAGACCAACTCTTCTGTAATTCCATACATAGACAGTGTCCATAGACCTCCAAAAAGAAAGTAACTGCAGCAGAAGACTCCCACTGTGGAAAGAATAACAGCTGGATGCCTCTCCCAAGTATAAATCAAGCGTTTCAATTATCTTCAACAGCGAATGGAACAGAACGGAAGCATCCCTCAAACTCTGTTTCTCTTCTGAGCCATTTGTTGTCACAGGTTCATGTCAAAATAACTTCCGTAGTCTGGGTTTTGAATTGGCTAAAGGGCCCCAGCCTGTTCAAATCTTAGACTTTAAGAAGTTTAGCATTTCTGGTTTTTGTTGTTAGTTGATAGTTGCAGTGGAGCTGCCAGCTTCAGCTATCCAGAGGCAATGAGCTAACCCTGCCATGGGTCAGGCTGTTGCCTGGCACTCAAAATCCTCCTTGGCCGAAGAAACTTGAAATGCTGACCTACTTTAACCAAGAAGGATATCTGATAGCTATGAAGTTAGAACACTAACTATGTAGTTAGAACATATTGCTTTTTTGTGTTATTTCTCCTAGCTTTGTTCTTTTGAAATACTCTTGCACTCTTTAATAAAATACTTTGATTATCATTGGTTGTTCTGTACTTTAGGTGCTGCAATCTAATCCCAGTACCTTAGACTTAAAATGCCTACCTACTGGTTAATCATTAGTAGAAATTAATTCTGCAATTGGCCAACCTTGCAAGGTTGAATTTTTTGTTTAATCCCATAAAGGTTGGAAGCTTGTCACTTGGCTTCTGACTGTGCGGGTAGACTAAAGGGCTGGTGGCAGGCTACCCTACTGGTGTGTGTAGATACACACTCCAGGTTTGTTTTGTAATTTTTAGTACTGCCCCTCCCCATACCAAGGATCCCCTGGATTGGAGATTCTTGACAGTGGCATTGTTTTAAAAGTAGTCTCTTCTGTCTCATTGCCTACCTGACAACTTCACTGTTTTCATCATCGAAAGTGGGGGGGGGGGGGAGACCCTAACTGGAGATGCAGAATTTAGAGAACAGACATAAAACGAGAAAACATTTGGGAAGGAGGAAAGTTAGGGACTTTAAGGATCTCCTGTAATGCACTCCAAATCACTAAAGCACTCATTCTACAACAACCCTGGTGTCAAACTTGAAGAGGCTGAAGGAATGTTCACAGAAGCATCAATGTATATTTAGTTCCTCTGGGTTAATAATATGAGCAGGGAGTATAGCTCTTACCTCTCCATGGGGACACAAGCGACAGAAGATACTATCCCAAGGATCTGCAGCTCTTTCTGCCAAACACAGGAACTCAGTTAAATAACATTTATACCAAAGATCTATAACATCTCCTGCCTATGTAAATGGGGCCCAGTTCCTTCATTAACTAGGTCTGGAGTTTAAAATCTTGGAGAACTCTGAAAAGTAGAGAAAGAATTTTAATGGCCTGTAATTTTGGATTTCTCTCATCTCCTTTGGAAATTTGGCAGCGAGAATCCTTTTGGAGAAGACAACAGTTCTAGAGAATGTCGCCCCAATGGGATGGGGAGGAACCAGAGCTGAAAATGTGTTGGGTCTTTAATTAATTCTAGGATAGGGATGCTTTATTTTCTCTGCATGTATAAATGGGCCCCTTGTATATTTACGATATTTCAAGAGACTGCAGTAACTGACTGTGCTTCATGATGCCATATTATGTCTCTTGCAGGTATATGATTCCTTTGTGTTTCTGCAGTCTACTTTTTCTTAAACATATCATGATTTTATTAGGATGGGGGGCTGCTTGTTCTAAACAGTGCTATCTTACTGATACAAATAATTTATTTTCAGAATTATTCATCTGTAAAACTTCATTACCTCTACAGAATTCTTCATCCATGTTAACATCTTCCCAATCTATATATGCTCCATTCAAACTATTAAAGAATAATTAATTTGATTTTGAAGAATTAGCAATAACAAAAAGCACTCTTCATTCTTTTGTTTTTACATTGTAGAGAAATATACAATTCAGGCATTAAAGATTTTTTCCCTGAGGTAAAATAAGGCATGAAATAAAAATTGATTGCATTTATTTAAACTTGCATATTGCTAAATTCCCAACGTCAATCGTTTTCTGAGTGCACCGAAATTATAAGCTAACAAGTGGGGACCCACAGGAAACTTGTGGGGAGGGGGCATCCCACACCCTCTGCCTTTGCTTTCTCCCCTCCCCCCCACACCAATCCTTGCTGCCCCCCCCGTCTTCCTCTGCCTGATGGTCTGCCCGCTTGCCTCCCGCCCCCCATAACAATGGGTCTACCATTCACCATGCTTCAAAGATTAAAACGAATTAGGCCTGGCGTATGCTTTCTGAACGGACTACCGTGGGTTTAAGCTCACTACATGGGCTGCCAAATGGCTTCTGTCCTCAGTGCATGGGGCCGCTATTTGCCTTTAAAGGCTTGCACAAACTGATGCCCTTGTACCTCATACATGCCTGGAAGGCCACTCTAAGAATCAGACCCAAGGATTATGAGTAGGTCCTTCACCCAGGTCAGAGAGTCAGGGGGTCCACAGCAGCAACATCCAGAGGTGGTGGTGATCCTGGGAGCCACACTGACGATGCTGGGAGCTGCAGTGGGCCTGGTGGGGGCCCGGGGGCAGTGAGGCTGAGGACCATGTTGGGTCTAGAGGGCTGAGGCAGCCATGACAGGAGCAGGGCCCAAGGGGCAGCGTCAGTCAGCTGCGCTAGGTCCAGGGGTGCCAGTGGCAGTGATGTTGGGGGCCAGAGGCAAGATGGAGAGTTGTGCCAGGCCTGTGGGCCACAGAAGTGAGAGCAGGAGCTTCCCTGGCCACAGCAGCAACACTGGGAGTTGCACTGGGTTTGGGAGCTGTGGCAGCAATGGTGAGGAGGGGCAGACTTGACTCCAGAACAAAAACAACTGCTCCTGTCCTGGTTGGGTGACATGACAGTTGCACACCCCACAGTAATGGGGACATGTCTCCCTTCCTGGCGCTCTGCCCTCCCATCCTCCCCAACTCACTTGGCAGCCCGCCCGCCCAGCTGAAGTACTGCTGCCGCCTTCCTACAGCACCTCCCTCTCACACATCCACCAGAGAAACACTGACTGCACATACACAAAACAACGCTCCTCTATCTGGGGGAATTTTTGCCTCCTGCAGATTTTCCTGCAAACCTGGGGGTCCCCTAAGTCTGTTGAAAAAACTTACTTCTATGTAAATGGCCCTGATCTGCAGATTTAAGTATCCACAGACGGGGGATACTTGACTATTAGATCTATAAAGAAAAGCTACCACATTGCTGAAGGGAAATCAGTTCTGTCAATTCTGGGTTTTCTCCACAAGTGATGTTATCAAACCTGTGATTCCGCCTTTTTATTTCCCCCCCTGCTGCTGCTCAAAGCAACGAGACCTTAGGATGGGGGATCCCCCATCCTGACCAGGAGGGTGGCACCCCTACCTGAACCATATCCTCCAAATAACAGCAGATTACTCCTAATTCAATATCCCTAGCAGATCCAAGATTGTAGTGAAAATCAGTCAAAATGTCAGTATCGTTGGAAAAGAAGGATCAGATGCTGTCTCTTAGCCCCAGACTCCAGAGGTTACAAGAGAGTCAGACGGATAGACAGGCAAACTGTGAGCATCCTTCCCGTTTCCTCTTCTGCCTCTGTCACTTTGGTGTGTAGACGGATGCTCTCAAGTAATTGCTTCTTTCCTTCTGCTCTCTCTCACACACACAAAAGAAGGAGCATGTTTCTTCCTCTTTAGCACCATGGGTGCAGGGATGCCTTCTGCATCTCCACCCATCCTAGGCAGTTAGAATAGGTATTTATCCCTATCTGTCACCTATCCCTATCCAGAATGTAGTTCCTTAAATAAAGATTTTCTTATTAGTTTAAAACGGACAAGTAAGCACCGTGCAACTTTGTATGAGAACACACACATACAGAACAAAGAAGCTACTGCTGCATCTAGCCTTTTTGTGCACTCTGCTAAACTGATACAGGCTTTACCATACCAGTGAAACCTAACATGAATCAACAGGGTTTTTCATCAAGGTATTTCTGATTCAAAGATATCTATGATTATAGAATTATAAGTGCCATTAATAACAACAACAACAACAACAACAACAACAACAATAATAATAAT
>NW_015167586.1:248413-248715 GCF_001447785.1 Gekko japonicus | reverse complement strand
AATAATATACTTTATTGTCATTGTACATAGTACAACGAAATTAAAAATGCAATCATTTCGGTGATCTACAACCATACTCATATACACTCACACAACCATTCACAACCATCCCATAACTCCCTTAAGGTTCACATTGCAACTTAAACCACCAATGTCACCCAAACTCCAATTTCAGACAGCATTTAAAGCAATAATAGCTCTCGGATAAAAACTATTTTTTAATCTGTTTGTCCTTGTTTTAATTGTCCTTTATCTTCTACCCGAAGGCAGCAGTTCAAACAGGGAGTGTTCAGGGTGTGACA
>NW_015167586.1:248089-248254 GCF_001447785.1 Gekko japonicus | reverse complement strand
AAAACCAAACCCCATCCCTCTTCCCTGTTTGAAAGCGGAAGGTTTTTTTTAACTTTTTTAAAAAACTTTTTTTTTTCCCAGGTTGGGGGCGGTCGCCCTGGCTGTGCTCGTCCAGCCAGCTCAGCACCTCCTCCTCCT
The DNA here is from genome assembly GCF_001447785.1 of Gekko japonicus. NCBI lineage: Eukaryota > Metazoa > Chordata > Lepidosauria > Squamata > Gekkonidae > Gekko > Gekko japonicus. The sequence goes on along the minus strand of NW_015167586.1, from coordinate 248,116 downwards.
CCTGGTCCCCTCTGTCGGCGGGGGGAG
>NW_015167586.1:237129-246972 GCF_001447785.1 Gekko japonicus | reverse complement strand
GCTCTGAGACTCTCTTGGGTAGTGAAGGGCGGGGTGTAAATCCTATCTTTTCTTCTTCTTCTTGTGTGGTGGGCTAGTTGTGACAAATGGTAGGGAAGCTCAGTATTTCTGTATAAAGTTGTAGGGGCTTTATTGCAATGTGGTATGTAGGGGAAGGGAAAGGAGTTTGTAAGCCGCTCTGAGACTCCCTTGGGTAGTGAAGGGCGGGGTGTAAATCCTATCTTTTCTTCTTCTTCTTGTGTGGTGGGCTAGTTGTGGCAAATGGTAGGGAAGCTCAGTATTTCTGTATAAAGTTGTAGGGGCTTTATTGCAATGTGGTATGGCCTGATATTATGTTCTTATTCCAGTGTGGGGTGTGTGTGGGGCTTTCTAAGTTTCTAAGCAGTGTTCTAAGAAGGCAACTGTTCCTGGGGTTAGCCCAGCCCAGGGACATTGCTAGGGCGGTTCCCAGGCCTCCCTAAATTTCTGGGGAGCCCATCCCTAAATCCCACATGGGTCCACCTCCATAGATAATGACCATGCCTGTGATGTCACTAGCTCCTCCCTATGATGTCATTGGGTCCCAGTTCTTTTAATGACTTAGCAATGCCTCTGGCCCAGCCCCAGCCCCCCCCCCCGGAAAATTGGAAAGTCTACGCCCTTGATGGCAACTTACAGTAGTGTCCTTTGTTTTCTACCTGTACATTTCAGTGCATCATAGAGTGCATCATGGAGTAGCTTCTTGCTTCTTCGTACTGACTCAAGGAGACTGATAACCAGTTTCGTCAGAGATTGGTTTGCAGACACAGCAGTAAAGAAATCCTTGCAGATAGCAGATGTTAAGGTACAATCAGCCAGCCTGTAAGTGACACCTCAACATAAGCAGAAGTATTCATCTAATTCTTCTCTCCTTGCTCAGTTAAACACTACCATGAAGCTGAGTAGCATTAAAATTCATATATTGCAGGTCCCCCAATTTTAACACTGGCCACTTACAGTAGTGTCTCTACTTTACAGTCTGGATGTTTGATACCATCACAAAGCAGCTTCACTCCATTGTCTCTTAATTCATTGTTAGACAGATCTAACTCTTTCAGATGCTGGTTTTTACTAAGAACTTGGGCAAGATCGCTACAACAAGCTTGTGTAAAAGAGCAGCGAGACAACCTGCAGAAGAAGTTCAGAAAATAGCCATTGATTAGACGATTTCAAAAACTGCCTCTCTTTGCTTACATTTCCACACCTAGCTACAACGCCCCGGTTTATACAACAGCCACCAAAAACAATACCTTGAGAGTGAATAGCTTGAGCAAACTCTCTTTTATTGGTTCAAAAGGAGACTTAGTGAGAGCTTGCCACACCAGGAGGGAAACATTACACAGCTGGAGGAAGTGTAAGGGAAGCAGCCTTTAAGAAAAAAAAAATCACTTTTAACTAAAGGTTTCAAGACAGAGAGAATCTTCAACTGGAGACAGGACAGATGATAAAGCGGCTACTTCCCGTGTACAAAGTGTGTTGGACTCAGTGCTTGAGATATGTTATCCTGTATATATTTGCGTTTCAAGGACCCTGCGTTTCCTCCTGCACCACCTTACATAAGCCTTCCAGGTGCAGCCATACAGGTGCAAAGTAGACTGTCTTCTGGAAGACATGATTTTTTTAGTTCCCTGTGTTGACAAATCCTCTTTCAGCAAGATTTCCTGCTCAGCATCCAAGCAGTCTGATTGAGCCAGCTGGGATCAAGATGGGAAATTGGACCTTGTAAACAAAGTACCAAGTATGTGGCTGTAGGGTACAAATACAGCACTAAAAATGGCAATTTATTAATACATATAAATAACTATTGTAGGATAACAAACATTAATGTATGTATATTTCAATCCACAAACAATATCCATCAAGGGAAGACCATTTACGATTCACAACTATGTTCAAAATGTATTATATACATTGAAATATAAAGAAGGGTTAGTGGTCACAACCCAATAGAGTGTATAAACATTGATCCAACAGATTGCTCAAGACAACTAAACATAGTTTGAAAAAAGAACATGTTCAAAACCAACAGTAGGCTCTTCTACAATTCCATACATAGACAGTGTCCGTAGACTTCCAACCAGAAAGTAACTGCAATAGAAGACTCCCACTGTGGAAAGAATAACAGCCGAATGCCTCTCCCAGGTATAAATCAAGTGTTTCAATGATCTTCAACAGCGGCTGGTAAGACGGAACCCAATTTCCAAAATAACACAGGCACAACTCAAAATACTTCAATGGAATCCTAGGGCTCTAACCCTTCTTTGTATTTCAATGTATATAATATGTAGCTTTGAACATAGTTGTGAATCGTAGATGGTCTTCCCTTGGTGGATATAGTTTGTGGCTACATTTCTACACTATTGTCTTTGGCATATATATTTCAATCCAGCAAAATTCAAAGATTCCCCCTCCTCAAGAATGACAAATCAAAAGTAGCAATTTCACATATTTCTTCCCAGGGCTTTTTTGGTAGAAAAAGCCTAGCAGGAACTCATTAGCATAATAGGCCATACCCAACAGCAGGAACTCATTAGCATATTAGGCCACACCCCTGACAGCACAGCTCATTTGCATATTAGGCCACACCCCCATGTTACCAGAAGCGTGGTCATCCAGCCACACCCACCTTTTGCTTCTTATTCTCTTTACCTTGTTTGTTGTCAAAACTCAGGGCTTTTTGCATGTTAGGCCACACACCCCTAATTGTAGCCAATCCGAATGAGTTTCTGCTGTTGGGTGTGGCCTATTACGCTAATGAGTTCCTGCTGGGCGTGGCCAACTTGGGAGCCAGCCGGAACTCCGTTCCTGTGCGTTCCTGCCCAAAAATAGCCCTGTTTCAAATGGGAGAGAACCCTAAAGCAATGGCAAGTCCAGTTCACAACTCCTCTTTCAGATGAGACGGGTTTGTTTGTTTATTTATTAAATTTATGAATCATCCTGCTATCGCAGGGCTCTGGGCAATCTACAATAGCATTAAAAACAATGACCATAGAGGACAGTGAATTCAGACAGGCTATCAGCTGTGAGCTATAAGTCCGCAGAGACTTGGCTCTGCTTTGCTTGGAAGAGATGTGACCTTTGTGTCCACCATTTCAAATCCCTCAGAAGGCATTGGTTCCTGGCTACTTTGGAGTGAAGCTTGAGCACTGTGTGTTCCTAGAAAGGTCATAGGGAACATGCCTCTGGCCCAAAGAGGGGAAATGCCCACATCTTTGCAAACTGTGCAAACCCAGAACACACTTTTGCCAGGCCATGGCCAGGGAGCTTCCAGAAAGAGACCCCTTCTGAACTATATCAGAGAGGACAGAGCCCACTTGTCCTGAGGCTGGGCTACTGAACATCGAATCATAGAATCCCAGAGTTGGGAGGGGCCATACAGGCCATCTAGTCCAACCCCCCCCCCCCTCAGTGCAGAATCAGCCCTAGAGCATCCCTGATAAGTGCTTGTCCAGACACTGCTTAAAGACTGCGAGTGAGGGGGAGCTCACTCACTATCTCACTGGGCAGCTGATTCCACTGTTGCACAACTCTGACTGTCAAAAAGTTTTCCCTAATATCCAGCTGGTACCTTCCCGCCCTTAATTTAAACCCATCCTTGCGAGTCCTCGCCTCTGCAGCCAAGAGGAATAGCTCCCTGCCCTCCTCTAAGGGACAGCCCTTCAAAGACTTAAGGAGAGCAATCATGTTCCCCCTCGGCCTCCCCTTCTGAGCAACAGCTGAGCAACAGTCAAATATGAATTATATGGAAGATACCTTTCCCCATCTTCTTACTTTTTTGTTGCTGTTTTGCTCACAGATACTCACTTGAGCTTCTGCAGTCGGCAATCCAGATGTTTTAACCCACCGCACAATGAGATGATCCCAGAATCTCCCAGGTAATTTCCCGACAAATCCAGGTCTATCAGTGTCTGGCTGGCAGGGAACATACAGGAAAGTTCCCCACAACATGCTGCTGTCAGTTTGCAAAACTGTAACCTAAGCGAAAATTCAAGGTTCATACAGAAAATATCATGCGTTATTGATGCTCCAACTTTTTCCTCTGAGTGTCGGTCTTTAAGGGACAAATTAGACAAGAAGGTGGAACAATGCTTCATAGGTTGTCTCAATAACTTATGCAATAGCAGTGCGGTGATGCAAAGCATTTTCAAAAGCATATAGAAGTAATTGGTGCTGGAGAAAAAAAAAGATGGGGAATATTTGGGAGGAGACATGGGCAGAATTAACCATGTGCAGACATGGGCAGAATTAACCAATATCCTCCAGTTTGTTCCTGAAAAGGTCCTTTGTTGTGGTTATGTTTTCATCGGAAACATCTGGCTGAAATTTCTGCTACAATGGTTTGTTTTCGAGTGGGAAAATAGCATGCAAATTGAGTGTAAAAGTATATATCACCACTTCACCCATTATAAGCTGTGAGGATGCACCTGCATGCCCACTATCACAGTATGGGTAAACCCCTGGTAAACCAACCCTCACCTTTCTACTCCATATCGAAGGAAACAACTTTCTACTTCATATATTTCTGAGATCCCTCTAGTTTTCTGTGCTTTCCCCCACTGACCTCTTGGGGAGGTCACAGGGCACTGTCTGTGAATCCACATTTGCAATTTTTCTATTGTTTCCCCTTGCATCTCCATTCCCCCCTTTTAAAAAGCATCTTCTCCTCATAGTGACATTGTTCTGCTGGCAAGATATGGTCCTGTCCTGGTCCCGCCCAGGTGCTTCAAGGGAGAGAGACCACGGAGGACGAAGCGATGACGCAGGGGCTCCCTCCCTGCCCCCAACTTACCAGAGAGATGGAAAAGGCCAGGGGCAGCCCCGGGGGTGTGGCAGCAGGGTGGCAAGGCAGACACAGCCACACCAAAGAGCGTCAGGGGCCCGTGCTCAACTCCAGATGAGTGGGACAAGGCACGGCAGCATCAGGATGGGGTTGCTGGGAGGGCTGGCGACCAGCTGAGGCCAGAGCCATGGAGAAGGGCGGGCCAGGCCTCTCTGTGCACGGCACAGGCGATCCGGGGTGAGACCCTGACCTGCCCAGGCAACAATGGGCTCACTGCACAGTCCAACCAACGGGCACCAGGGAGGTGGAGGCGGAAGGAGCGGGGCCCACTGAAAGGGGCAGAGAGGGAGTGAGGAGAGGATAAGAGAGAAGAAGGGAGGCAGCCGAGGAGGAGATGGGACCAGCTTGGGAGAGAGCAAAAGAGAGAGAGAGAGAGAGAGAGCCCTATCTGCTGGAGAAAAAGCAAGGGAAGCTGGATCACCCAGAAGGGTGGAGGGGTGCCACAACTCCAAGCAGCCTCCATTCTGAGGCCTACTCTCCCTCTTCCTTGGGAATCCCTACCTCGGCCTTCACAATCCTTGTCTCCTGACCAATGAGGCCAATCTAGAGCCCCGAGGGGTGTGGAAGGCGGACTAACCCACAGGCAGGACGGTGACGGGAGGCCAGTCAATGGCTGACCAGGAAAGCTGTGACAGGCCCCTAGTGCAAATGAACCATGGTCCTGAATTCTCTCATGGTTCCCCCTCCCAAATCAGATAAGGAGATTGATAAACTAGATACACTTATCTTTTCTTACTTCTGTCTTCCTGCATGTTATCCTGTCTGCAAACTGTGGTGTAAGGGGATTTGGACCCTCACAGCTTGAGCTATCCCTGGTATCCAGCACTTATAGGGCTCAATTGGTAAGGTCCACGATGGTTCATATTCATGTAATATGTTAATGTTCTTTTGTGTATGGCAGGGGTGGCCAAACTTGCTTAACATAAGAGCCACACAGAATAAATGTCAGATGTTTGAGAGCTGCAGGACATGAACAAATATTGCACACATTTTTATTGGAAAATATGCAAATCTACCTCTTATTAACATTAAATGAGACTGCCAAAAATAAAAACAGAAGGGATAAAGCAGATATTGATAATGATATTTATTTGTCCGATAATATTTATTTATCTGAGAGAAAGAGAGAGAGAGGTGGAAAGAAAGAATGAAAGTGGAAAGAAAGAGAGAGAGAGAAATAAAGAAAGCAAATAGGTGAGGAGGGAGGGGAAGGCACTGAGAGAGAGAGAAAGCAACAAAGGAAGTAAAGATGGGGGAGGAAGGGAGAAAGAGGGGAAGGAAGGGAGAAAGAGGGAGAGAAGAAAGGTGAAAAGAAAGAAAGATATGGAAAGAAAGCAAATAGATGGAGGGAGGGATGGAGGAAGGGGGGGAGAGAGAGAGAGAGAGAGAGGTGGAAAGAAAGCAGATAAATGGAGGTGGGAGGAAGAGAGAGTTGGAAAGAAAGCAACTTTAACTTTCAATGTGTTCTCCACCTCCCCACACCAGCTGGCTTGGCTTGGAGAAGGGATTTAAAGAAACAAATGCCTTTTCTAAGCCAGCTGGGGGGGGGGGAGCTTTGAGAATACATTTAAAGTTTGCTTTCTTTCTCTGCTCCCCTCCCCCCACCTTACGCCTACCCAGGGAGGGGAACACTGGCTGGAGAAGGGAAGAGTGATCGGGGAGGCATGCCTCCCCTCTGCTTCCCCAGCTGCCTTGCCAGGAGCCGCACAATATGTGTGAAAGAGCCACAGTTTGGCCACCCCTGTTATATGGTAAAGTAACATGTGGAATGGATCTCAGTTAACATGTTACCTGTGATTGCTGCTTGGCGCCAATCGTTAGGCCATGGCTAACGGGATAGTATCTGCTGGTATTATCTCTATATACCATATTTTCTGCAATTTGGCATTGATTTACTGTTGATACTTCTATTGGGAGTGTTCAGGATCCCAACTATACCATGCCAACACTGTGCCAATGTTATCAGGTGCAGTGGAATCGCAGGATTGCCTTCGCAATGGGAGAAAACAAATACAGGGAACAAATAATATGGGCTTATTTCTGTTTTAGCTCACCTCCTACAACTCCTCTAAAAGGAAAATGAGACCTGTACTATAATGTGCATATAAGAGGCAACTGTGACAGACGGCACTTTAAAATCATGTAAGTGCTGTGTAAACAGGCTGTGAAGGGTTAATTCCTCACGGAGCCAGGGAACCTTGAGTGACAGGCTGCTCCAAGGAATTTGTTTGGTTAGCATCAGTTGAGCAGAGAAAGACTTGACAGCTGAACGCTGAGGAGTGGCAGTCTGAATTCAGCCCTGACTGAGAATTCATTTATTTATTTGTTTATTACTCAAATTTATATTTCGCCCTCCCCACAAGCGGTCTCAAGGCGGATCACAACACAATATCAGAAACATATTAAAAATTTCAGACATTTAAAATATAGATATAAGCAATTAAGATAATTTAAAACAACATAAATTAAAACAGAGCGCACTATTTATCCTCATACAGGTTTCCAGCTAGCGCCACTGGTCTCTCGAACTTCTTAACCTGGGCCACGTGAGATGGTAGCTTCAGCAGGGGAGGCCGAGATTTTATTGGACACCCGCCTTCTCAGCCAAAGGCCTGGTGGGATGGATCCATTTTGCAGGCCCTGTGGAATGGTAACAATCCCACAGGGCCCTGATCTGTCAGCAAGCTTCCAAAGGTTCTTTCCTGTTTATGTATAATTTCTTCTCCCTCCAGTCTCGCAAGTGCGTCCAGCCTGTCATGCGCACAGCTTCCCATTTGTCTGCATTCCTTTCTATGAACGCTAGTCTTGCTTTGATGTAATGCTATCTCGCCAAGGCCACAGGTGGAAGAGCACAGAAGGCTTTGCTTAGTCTTTAATGAGCAGTAGTTGTGGGAATGGGCTAATTGTTTATAGTTAAGGAACCGTTGCTTCTCAGGGTTTAAGCGCGAGCGGGGCCTCTTGGCCGCGCGCAGGAACCATATCTATTGGCTATTGTAATTATGAACTTGCTTTATCCTTTCATGCACCTCAACCTTCGTTATTCTGAACAGTGCTCCTGTTCTAGTGCTTCATGGCCTCAATAAAATAAAACCTTCTTACAAGTGTGTACTACGTCGTTTGCTGTGGGGGACCTGACATGATCTCAGGTGGGTGCACGTTCCACCAGGCCAGCGCCAGCGCCAGAAAATGCCCTGGCCAAGGCTAAGCAGATATCCCTTGGGCCTGGTGATCACCAGTGTCTAGTACTGATGAGTCTGAGTCTAGCCCTGATGGAGAACTGGGGAGGTTGGCAGGAGAAGTGGGTAGATCGGAGAAGTCTACGATTCGGGCCAGAAAACAGGGAGATAGCTCTGAAGAGTGGAGAGATCCCTGGTCTGGTGTGTTTAGAAACTGCCTTTTTAAATCCTGAAGAGTCAGTTAAAACTCAAGAAAGTGTACTGGTGTGTTTAGTCAAGGAGTTTGGGTACTGGACGGATTATCCCCGTCTTCTGGAAACCAAAAGAGTCAAATATAATCAAGACACACTGTGAAAAGCTTAAGAAACGTTTACCACTGATTTCAACTGACCTTTCCCTGTTCGAAAACACTGACTCCCAAACGTCTCTTCGCTCAGAAGCCAAACCATCTGGCTACTGATCCAAATGTTAGAAAGACGCATTTGCAAAAGACCAAAGGCGAAAAGATCTCTTTTCCCTCCAGATCAGCTGTTTTATTTTCTCTCTCAGCTGATGTTGGCCAATCAGATGGCAAGTAGAGCAGCCAATCACATAAGCTCTTCTCTGCAGGGAAGATTAACTCAAGAACTCCCTGAATCTCTGATACAAGCAGGAATTTTAAAAGCCTGCTTTTCTTTGCAATCCACCAGTCCAGCCTCCTACAGAATCGGGGGGGGGGGGGGGGGATTGTGATTCCCAAGTTCTTCCTCGTTCCCATGATTTCTCACAGGCCCACAGCAAGTATCAGCATAATGTTATGCTCAGAATACCTACCTCAAATTCAGCAGCTTGCAGCTTGGATGTTTTAGCCCTTCACACAGTATTATTACTCCTGAGTCTCCAAGCATATTCCTTGACACGTCCAGCTCTGTGAGGGCCTGGCTTGTGGTGAGAACAGAAGACAGACCTTCACAGCTTCCGGCTGTCAGGCAGCATCTGGACAAGCTGTATAAAGCAGAACAATATGTATAAAATAAGTACAAGTGCTTAATTAATCCACTTTTCTCAGTTCTAGCATCAGTATCTCCAAAAGAGACTTCAGTTCAGTGATCCACGCTGCTGGCAAATAAGGCCTGTTTCATAGGGGTGTGCAACCCCCCCTTTTAAATTTGGGTATATTGAACCCGAATAATATCAATATTGAGGAGGAGGAGGAGGAGATTGGGTTTATACCCCGCCCTTCACTACCCAAGGGAGTCTCAGAGCGGCTGACAATCTCCTTTCCCTCCCCCTCCCCACAACAGACACCCTGTGAGGTGGGTGGGGCTGAGAGAGCTCTTGACAGAAACTGCTCTTTTTCAAGGACAGCTCTTGTCAGAACTAGGGCTTGCCCAAGGTCATCCAGCCAGGTGGAAGTGGAGGAGTGGGGAATCAAACCCGGTTCTACCAGATTAGAGTCCGCACACTTAACCACTACAGCAAACTGGTGTATTGACAAATATTCCCAAATACCAATACTGGTATGATTTCCGGATTCAGGAAATTTTTGGGAAACCTGAATGTATTTTTGTCCATTATACCCTATGAGGCTATTATAGTCAATGGCAAATCTCCTAGGGTATATTCAGTGGTTGGGAGGGTGTGTGTTGAAATAGAGGCACCGATTTTGCAGCATAGCTGCTGGAACCTCTCCCCAAAAGAACCCCCAAGTTTCGAAAAGATTGGACCAGGGAGTCCAATTCTCCATTGTTTCCAATGGGGGGGGGGGAGGAATAGCAAGGCAATACAAGCCCAGCAGAATGTCCCTGAGAATCTTTGCAGTAAGAGAAG